>NC_053497.1:121640035-121940035 GCF_905171775.1 Rana temporaria
GAGCACTACCTAAAACAGGTTTTGTTTTGTTTTTGGGGTGGGGAAAGCTTTGATCCCCTGATTGTTCTTTATCATCCAAATTCCTGCTCCCTTTTTTTTTAAAGAGAACCTGTCATCAGGCAATTAATTTCAACTAAAATATACCCAAGATGTAGGAATATGAGAGAGGAGGGGCAGGGGAGTTGGGCCAGCACAGACAGTAATTAGACACTCCTAAAAGAGGAGAGGGCTATGACAGACATACAAGGAGGGAGAAGGCTGTGCTAGTGAATTGACTAGACATGTGCACAGCAAAAAATTTCGTTTATTTCTGTTTCGTTTCTGTTCGTTTATCGTGATTCGTAACGAGTCGTAATTTCGTAAGACGTTAGTTATCGTATTCGTACTCTTTAGTATTTTCGTAACACTCTTTTTTCCGTTTCCGTTTTTTTCTGTTAGTTTATTTTTCGTTGAATCGAGATTCGTATTTTCGTTATATTTTGTATTCTGCCGCGTTCGTATTTTTAAAATGATTTTATTCGTTCCTTCGTTTTTACGTTAGTTTAATTTTCGTTGTTTTGTTATTCGTATTTACATTATATTTTCCATCATGCCGCATTCGTATTTTCGTAAAGAAATATATTTTCGTTGCTTTATGATCATTCGTATTTTCATGTCTAATTTCCTTTGATTGTAAAAACGTACTTTTGTAGATTTTATTGCATTCGTAATTCTGTTAGAATACATTTTACGTTTATTCGACACACTACTCGTCGTAATTTTGTAATTCGGATTTTACTGTGATTGACTTGACTGTCTTAGTTAGCACACACACCCTGTCTAGAATGAAGTCTGACGTAGAAGAAAACTAAAATATGTCAGATATTACAAATACAAATCTAGAAATTAGATGCACTGCAGTCTAACACAGAAAAAGACACAATGAGCCAGGAGGTAATGAGAAAGAAGCTCATTGGGGGAAGGAACAAACCTCTTCAGAGGAAAGGGACAGCGCTCAGTGGCTATTGGTCAATGTCCAGAAATATTTCAGTACTAACGAAAGCTAATTTACATTATTTTGTATTTTCGTTGTTTTCATTTAAGTTTTCCGAAGATTCGTAATTCATTTTTCGTTAGTTTTGATTTTCGTTTTTTAGTCTTTGTTCGGCATTTCGTTTTCTTTTCGGTCTTCGAATATTAGTAAGTTTGCATTTTCGTTCATTTTGTTTTTCGTAATTTTTTTTTTTTTTTTGGGTTCGGTATTTTCGTTGTTTCATCTTTCGTATCTTCGTTGTTTTTCATATTCGTTATTTTGAAAATATCGTTATTCGTTATCAATTGCGCTAAACCATTCGTTCATTCGTATGTTAACGAATCAACTAAAATAACGAAAATTGACGGAAAACGTATTCGTAACTTAAAAAATTGCACATGCCTAGAATTGACTCTCCTCATTAAATGTAACCATATTGCTACCTTTAGATGTATCTCTCTTTTATACTCTGTAGCTCCTGCTGGATTTTCTAATTTGTCCATTTGTGGATGGACATTTTATGGTTACACAACCTGTCACATTGCTATAATCTTTTTATATGAACTATAAACTGAAGGACTGAATAAATGGTTGTGGAACGAATCATTTGAGTTTCCATTATTTATTATTGGAAAATTTGCTTTTATATACAAGTGCTTTGGATTACAAGCATGCTTCCCGAACGAATTATGCTCGCAATCCAAGGTTTTACTGTATATAAAATAATATGCAAAGTGGTTGGATGGAAGCTTCAAGATGTTTTTATTACAAATTATGTGAGCAGACTGCATTTCCTCTTTAATTAGCATTCTTTATATAATAAATGTAATTTTTTTTGCATTAAAGGCACCTCCCAGTTGACAGTCAACCAGTATAAACACATTTCAGTCGCCAAAGGAAATTCAGCTATTCTGGGCTGCTTTGTGGAAGGCGAGGAGATTCGGCATTTAAGCGTTCAGTGGTTTAAACAGCTGCCTGGGAGTCCACCCACTTATATCCTCCACCATGCCAATGACACCACCATCCACTGGGGTGACACCTCCCTGGAGCGCTACCGGCCAATCAGAAACAACAGCAATACTCACTTTCTGCACATCGCTAACGTCACCACAAATGACAGCGCTCTGTACTGGTGCTTGATGACTAAGAGTCCCTCTCTTCACATCTGGGGAGATGGGACCCACCTCAGCGTTTATGGTGGTAAGTGAAATAAAATTGTTGAAATGGTTTTGCAAGCCAGGCTTACTAAAAACAATTTAGTGGACCACGCATCACACTTCACTCCAAAAAAGGTTTCGTCGTTTTTGGGGGTGTTTGTCGTGCAGAGAGCACTAAGGGCAGCACATTCAAGTGAAGTGGTTTAAACAAAAGAACATGCAAGAAAAAGTAATGGTAGTAGTGTGTATGAGGCAATATCTCATGATAGGCAGACACATGCAGCACTGATGGGCAGAGCTGGTGCAAGAATTTTTTACACCCTAGGCGAAAACTTATTTTGCCACCTCCCCCCCTTGGCTCCACCCCTAACTCCACCTCATTTGCCCTGCCCATGTATACCCCACCTTTTTTAATGAAGTGCCCATCAAATGCCGCTTCACCAGCGCCCATCAATAAAGCCTACCAGTGGCCATCAATGAATGTTTGCTTGCTTCCATTCATTTGGGAGTCGGGACAAAGACACAGTTCTCCGCCGCCGCTGCGCCTCTGACACTATGTGCAAAAGGAGCAGCGGCTGCCTGCTGATGCTGAGACTTAGTTGCTTGCTGCAGAGAGAAGAGAGTAGGAACACCAGTGGTCGGGTGCCCTTAGGCAGCAGTGCGCCCTAGTTTGCCTAGTAGTAGCACCGGCCCTACTAATAGGGGGACCAAAGTCTTTCATTTTGGTCCCCTAAAAATGGTGACCAAAATCCACAGGAGGAGATACCCCTACTACATACCTTCCAACTTTTTGAGATGGGAAGGAGGCAAACCTATTAGCTAAAGTATGTAGGCATGGGACACACCCCGTGCCACGCCCCCTTAAAGCCACGAGTGCTTTTAATTTTACCATTACACACTTTTTGATAGAGAAGTAGTACATTTTTTATACAACTATATAGATCAGAGCAAAAAACAGGGACAAATGAGGAGGAAAGAGGGACTTTATTCCAAATCAGGAACAGTCCCATAAAGAGTGGTGGTGTCTTTCAAGGCTGGATGGGGACTGTCATAGAGGATTTGCTGGATTGCATAGCTCCCTGATTTTGAGGGACTGTCCCGGATTTGGAGCAATGTCCCTCTGTCCCTCATTCCTCCTCATTTGTCCCTCATTTTGGTCTGATCTATATAGCTGTATATAAAACGTTATCTATCCAAAAGTGTTTTCCAGCGCTAAACCCTTCATCCGATTTCTAAATTGCTGCATCTGTAAATTCCAAAAGCCAATATAAAGGAATAGTAGTGGTAAAAAAAAGCACTCGTGGGTTTAACAAATCTTGTTTTTTTGTACAATTCTCCTTTAAGGGTGCGTGGAAAGGGGTGTGTTCTATGCCTGCATACTTTTGCTGATAGGTGTCCCTCATTCCCATCTCAGAAAGTTGGGAGGTATGGGATTGTGCAAACAGTCTTTACAGCTTGAAAGGTTTTCCTGCGTGCCTGCTGGCCATGTTCTGCTTTGCCCTGCGTTGTGTGCTACGTGTTCTCTGCTCCACATTGTCCTATTTATTTATCTGTGCTGTTGTTTCTCTATATGGCTATGCTGTGGGCATGTAAAAAAAAAAAAATGTAAAAAATGCTGTGGGCGTGCTACTTGACATTATCCCATTTTGTGAACTTGGTCCACTTAATTCCACCGCGCTCTGATTCTTTGCTGTACTTTCTTCACTTGATGCTGTCCCAGTGGCGGAATTATTGGGGTCGCCACAGTCGCACCTGCGACTGGGCCCTGCAGATCGGCCACTTCAGGGGGGCCCACCCGTGTGCCAGTGCGAGGGGCCGTTAATGTGGCTTTGCTGACTACTGGGAGGCCCGCCGCAGCCGCGCCGCCTGCCCGTTCATTCCGCCACGGGAAGGGTGGCTTTCGCCTGCTTAGCGGAGAGAACACTGGTTGTGAGAGACTCTGCACCGTCCCGCCCGCCTATCCAGAGAGAGAGACTGTAGGGAGGCAGGGCGGACACTGAAAAATTAAGTCAGCTGACACCAATCGAGTGGAGGGGAGGTACTCTACCCATGAGGAAAGGCACGATGACGGAAGTAAGTGATGGATTGCAGTGCAATCGATCCATCCAAACCTCCACCACCTCTTCTTCTTACTGATCCCATCCCTACCCCCATCACTTCTACAACAGAGGTGATGGGGGGATAGGGATGAGATCAGTGGGGGGGTTAGGGATGAGATCAGTGGAGGGGGATGGGATCAGTAAGAGGTAAAGGTGGTGGTGGGAGAGGATGGCACCACAGTTGTCACCCCCCACATACCACCGCTGCCACCCCCCATGTACCACAGCTGCCGACCCCCCAAGTACCACCGCTGCCACCCCCCCAAGTACTACCGCTGCCACCCCCCCACGTACCACCGCTGTCACCCCCCACATACCACCGCTGTCACCCCCCCCACATACCACCGCTGCCACCCCCTAAGTACCACCGCTGCCACCCCCCAAGTACCACCGCTGCCACCCCCCAAGTACCACCACTGCCACCACCTCAACATCACTGTTGCCACCCCCTCAAGTACCACCGCTACCACCCCCCCTCAATTATCACCACTGCCACCCCCTCAACATCACTACTGCCACCCCCCTCAACTACCGCTGTTCCAGCTTCCCTAAAAAAATATATATCAAAATCTTTTTGGGGGTGGAGGGGGCCTTCGTGATTTCTTGCACCGGGGCCCTGAAGTTTCTAGTTACGCCTCTGTGCTGTCCCATTCTGTACTCTAGGCCAGTGCTTCTCAACCCTGTCCTCAAGTACCCCCAACAGTCCATGTTTTGGTAATTTCTCTTAGATAAAATAGCTGTCCAAAATACCAAGACATTGACTCTGATTTAAAGCACCTGTGCAAGTTAAAGGAAAACCTGCAAACATGGCCTGTTGGGGTGATTGAGGATAGGGTTGAGAACCACCACTCTAGGTTGTACATTCTATATCCCCCAAAAACCTACTCAACATGCTGAACTATAGTATCTTTATTTCACACCTCTCCTTTGTTTTCGCAGGGTTGTGCATTTTTTCCGCCATCTCAAAGTGTATGCTGTGCTGTACAGTACAAATGACACACTTTCCCACTCTTTTGAGCTGTACATTTCATACTCTATGCCACCCAACTCTAATATGTAGTGGTTTACAGTCTGTGATCCTCACCAAACTGTTGTTGCACTATATCCTACACTGACCTACTCTGCATTGCATATCATTATAATACCCTATAATGCACTACCATGAACTTGGTACTGTACAGGGATGGACTGGCCATTGGGACTACAGGGAGTTTCCCGGTGGGCCGATGGCTCAGTGGGCTGGCTTCAATGACAGCGGACTGCCGCCCTCCTCTGCTCCTCTGTCTCTCCCTCCCCACAGCGCTCACCTGGGGGGAACAAAGAAGCAGGGGGAGGACCAGAGGAGCAGGGGGACGACAGAGGAGCATGGGGGAGGGGACAGACAGCTGACTCAACAGCTATGGCCTGGGAGTTTCTCACTTCTGCCTAATCCTGTCCCATAAGGGGGGGCACGAACTGATTCTTTGCCCAGGTGAAATAATGTCTAGCTTCCCCACTGGTACTGCCTATAAGAGTACCAGTACCAGCCGTTCTACTCTAATAAAGTAGAACGGCTAGTGGCTAGTAAAGGGGGAGAGGGGGCTCGGGTGGCCAGGGGGGTGAAGGAGTTGTCGGCCACCATGGGAGAGATCTGTCAAAGTGGGCCAGTCTGGATGAAGTCCAGGGCCAAATTTCTGTCCCAGTCCAGCCCTGGTGCTGTACAATTCATAATCCGTGCCATCCTACCTTGAATGCTGTGCTGCACATTCTATAGCTAGCACTGCCCCATGCTGTATGCTGCATTATACGTTCTATACGCCACACTGCTATACAGTACTGTATATATCCTTCTCTCTTTCTCCCCTCTCTTCCCTGTCTCTTCCCTCAAAACTGGATTATATTCATCATCATCCTACTAGTTTATCATCATAAATGATCTTAATGAAACTACACATTATTTGCCACTAGATGGCACCAAATATTTTTGATGAATTTCCAAAGGCAGAATTGATACAATTCTAATATGTTCACTGAAAGTGTATCTACAGTTAGGGCTTTCATTAAAATTATTTTCACATATTTGCAAACCTTTACTCGGGATTTATGCATTTTCTTAAGTCCTGGGTGAAAGTTGTGCAAATCCTCTGTAAAAACATTTATAATAGCATAAGAAGCAAGCTCATTTATACTTGGTTAGTGTTCTAGTAAATGCAGTAGGACAATTACAGTAATGAGAAAAATATCAATTTACACATTTGAGAGGTAAGGGTTTACTGTATATACAATTTAGAATGGTTTACAATAGAGAGTTCTCTTAATGTGTTTGTACATACAATGGCAACATTTAGAAGTACATTTTTTTATGAGTACATTTTTTATTTTTTTTACCAAAAACTATGGGCTAGATTCAGAAAGGAGTTACGGCAGCGTATCTCCAGATACGCCATCGTAACTCCGAATGCGGGCCGTTGCATCTCGGCGCCTGATTCATAGAATCAGATACGCCTCAATGTTGCCTAGATACGAGCGGCGTACGAGTCTCCTACGCCGTCGTATCTTAGGGTGCATATTTATGCTGGCCGCTAGGTGGCGCTTCCATTGATTTCCACGTAGAATATGCAAATGAGCTAGATACGCCGATTCAGAAACGTACGTGCGCCCGGCGCATTTTTTTAAGTCGTTTACGTAAGGCTTTTTCCAGCGTAAAGTTACCCCTGCTATATGAGGCGTAGCCAATGTTAAGTATGGACGTCAGGACAGCGTAAAAATTTTGCGTCGTTTACGTTGTTTGTGTAAGTCGTACGCGAATAGGGCTGTGCGTAAGTTACGTTCACGTCAAAAACATTGACTATTTGCGGCGTGATTTCGAGCATGCGCACTGGGATACTTTCACGGACGGCGCATGCACCGTTCGTTAAAAGCGTCGATTACGTGGGGTCACGACTATTTTGCATACAAAACGCCCCCTACCAGCCTATTTTAAATTAGGCGGGCTTACGCCGGCCCATATACGCTACGCCCCTGAACTACATGGTTTTGGTAAACCTGAAGAGAAAACCTGCAGGAAAACTGATAGTGTGTATGGGGCTTCACACGCGCCAGTAGTTTTAAATTACTTTTTTTCCTTTAGAGATGTAATTTTGTGCAGAGACTGTTATAAACACGGGAAACATGCGCTACTTTACAGGCATACTATACACACCCCCCAGGTAAAAAAATTAAAGGAATATTTCACTTTTATTGTTTCACTTTAAGCATTATTAAAATCACTGTTCCCGAAAAAATTGCAGTTTTTAAAACTTTTTTTGCATTGAACACCCTTTAAAAGTCTATGGGAGAAATCTAAAGTGCTCATTTTAAAGGCTTACTGTATATGCAAGTTATTGTCCTAAAAAGTGTTTGGGGACCTGGGTCCTGCTTACTGATCTCTGATGGATGGTTTCTGCGGGAGGAGCCGTGATCTCCCTCTGATCATGTGGCCGCTCGTCTCCCCCCACAGAAACCATCCATCAGAGCTGTAAAGAAGCTGCGAGTCATGTGACCGGCCTGAAGACAGCTCAAAATCGTTATTTAGAACACTCGTTTTTTAAAACGATTTACATAGTGTGCTATGCCAGCCTCTCATAGAGGGGCTGGCAGTTACAATTTTAGTTTTTTCTTTTACAATAGCGTGGGGGGCGAGGGTGGGCAGAAGACAGAAACAGAGAGGGAGATGACTGGCAGGAAGGCGGAGGTAAGGGGGGAAGGAGGAGAGCTGAGAGCAGGGCAGCTTATGACGGAGGGACACACTCTGACCACGGTGGTCAGGGCTCAGCAGCCATGATTTTAATGGTCAGTATAGAGAGGACATACAGGAAGTGGCAGGTTCAGGGAGTTTTTTTTACAGTTTAGAGTGGGGGGCAGACTACACAGAACAAGCACTGTGCTGTGTAATCTGCTTTATGGGACCAGGATCTATATATTTGTTTGGGTTAACAACTTTAATTAAAAGCGCTGCACACATTTGAGAAGCGGACCTCTCATTCATCTGCCCATCCTCCATTTATAGATCGCTTTTCATTCATGGAAGCTATAGTATGGCTTCTATGAATGGAGGAGGGGACAAAAGGGACAGGTATAGTTGTCACTCTCGATGAGTGCCTGTCACAGGTCCAGTACTGGTAACAGTGTTGCCAACCTCTAGTGGCATTTATACTGATAAAACATGGGAAATATACTGACGGGACACATTTTTTTACTGACAACCTGAAAAAAGACAGAACACCTTTTAAAAACGAAGACAATCAATATTTAAACAGTATAAACACAATATAAAAACACTGACAATACACTGAGGCCCAGATTCACAAAAGAGATACGACGGCGTATCTCCAGATACGCCGTCGTATCTCTGAGTTGAGCCGTCGTATCTATGCGCTTGATTCTTAGAATCAGTTACGAATAGATATCCATTAGATCCGACAGGCGTAAGTCTCTTACGCCGTCGGATCTTAACTGCATTTTTTTTGGCCCGCTAGGTGGCGCTTCCGTCGAAATCCGCTTCGAGTATGCAAATTAGCTAGATACGCAAATTCCCGAACGTACGCGCGTCCGACGCAGTAAAGTTATGACGTTTACGTTAGGCTTTTCCCGGCGTAAAGTTGCCCCTGGGTCTATGAGACGCAGCCAATGTTAAGTATGGCCGTCGTTCCCGCGTCGAAATTTAAAAAAGTTACGTCGTTTGCGGAACTCGTCCGTGAATGGGGCTGGACGTAATTTACGTCCACGTCAAAACCAATACGTCCTTGCAGCGTATTAGGAGCAATGCACACTGGGAGATTTCTACGGACGGCGCATGTGCCGTTCGTGAAAAACGTCAATCACGTCGGGTCATAGTAGTTTAACATAAAACATGCCCCCCCCTTCCACATTTGAATTAGGCGGGCTTATGCCGGCCGATTTACGCTACGCCGCCGCAACTTACGGAGCAAGTGCTTTGAGAATACAGCACTTGCCCGTGTAAGTTGCGGCGGCGTAACGTAAATTGGATACCTGGCTGGTAATAAGCCCCTCCCCGGCAGCACCAGACAAATAAAGCTGCCAAATATGGGAGAGGGGAAGAGGACTTGGATTTCCACTATTACACTCTGCACCAGCACAAGGTACACTTCAGATTACATGCAGGTAAATGCATACATCCCTTGTGCTGATTTTTTTTTATATTTTCCCCTAAAGGTAAGCTTTAAAAACAGGTCAAATATAAATCTTTCATTAAAAAAATAAATGCACAGCGATTTAATACTGAATATTAATAATCTTGCACCAGTTGTGATTGGTTCTCATTATCAAAATATATGATGAGACCATGGGCAGTTGCTAGTTCTACTTATCATTGCAAACTCCACTAATCATTGTAGGGAATGGGGAGTTAACCCAAAACAGCCCCTTTCCTGTTACAATCAAAAAAATATATTTGAACAATTATAGTGGAAGTGTTTGGTGTGTCCTCTAGGAGATACGGCACCTCATTCCATACAGTAGTTACAAAGTAGGGAAGGTTTATAGAGGGATTATAACGGTGCCAGGCAAATTACACGATAGAAACAATATAAAAGAAGACAATAATTTATTAATTGCAATTACTGTATTTGCTGGCGTATAAGACTATCTTTTACACTTAAAAAAAATGGCCAAAAGGCAGGGGTCGTCTTATACGCCGGGTCAACTGCTTGGATGCCTGCTGGATGTGCGGTAATACTGTATGCAGCTTTGGCTATATACATTATATACCGCTTAGCCAATCCCGGTGAGCGATGTATTCAAATTAATACAGAGCCTGCTCGGATTGGAGTAACAACCTCTGCCAATCCGAGCAGGCTACATACAGTAGCCTGCTCGGATTGGCTTTGAGAGTCGGAGAGGAGTGGGCTGATGATGTTACAGCCTCTGCCAATCCAAGCAGGCTTTGTATTCATTAATAGAATACATCGCTCACCGGGATTGGCTCCAGCTCCAGCAAGAAGGAAGAAGAATATGGCTCCAGAAAGAAGAAATATGAAGTGTCGGAAGCCTCGGAAGGGGGGTTGTCTTATACAGTGAGTACAGGCAAAAAATCTTTAAAAAACTGTAAAATTAGGGGGTCGTCTTATACGCCCGGTCGCCTTATACACCGCCAAATACGGTAGTTAGACAGAAACATAATAAGGAGTGTACATTAGAAGAAGATTATAACAAGTTTTCCCGACATGTTTCGCCAAGTCTTTGGCTTCTTCAGGGGAGTAAGGTTCTTAAAGCGGATGTGCCATGGGAAAAAAATATTAAAAGCCAGCAGCTACAAATACTGCAGCTGCTGACTTTTAATATTAGGACACTTACCTGTCCTGGAGTCCAGCGCCGATCGCAGCAGAGGACGAGCGATTGCTCGTCTCTCTGCTGCTCCCCCCGCCATCCACGCTGAGGGAACCAGGAAGTGAAGCGCTGCGGCTTCACTGCCCGGTTCCCTACGGCGCCGCGCCCGCCGATTGGCTCCCGCTGTGTGCTGGGAGCTGAGTGTTCCCAGCACACAACGGGGGGGCGACGGGATGTGACGGAATGCCCGTCTTTTGCCCGTGAATGCCGGGCCGGAAGTGGGTGCAAATACCTGTCTTTGGACAGGTATCTGCACCCCCCTCCCCCCTGAAAGGTGTCAAATGTGACACCGGAGGGGGGAGGGTTCCGATCAGCGGGACTCCACTTTAGGGTGGAGAACCGCTTTAAACTGTTATGATACATTCTACAGAATGTCCAGAACAACTAAAAAAACACATAAGAATAGAAGATAAAATAAGTGTTATTACTTGTTTACTCCTACATTTCCGGTTTGAAGAGTTCACGTCTGTTCGTACAGTTTTTCACACATTGTTTGTGTATTAGGGTTTTTAACAGTACAGTGCTGTATTGTGTTAGCCATAGATAGTAGCTAAAAATGGTGTTAACAAGAACCTATTTTCCCTGCAGATAACAGCCCAGCGAACTAAACTTACAAACTAGTGTGCCCGTAGCAAAAGGGCCATGCATGCATATCATTTAGGAGCCGAAGAACTGGTTTTTTTTCTGTTATTTTAAAGAAGCCAACGACTTGGCGAAACATGTTGGGAAAACTTGTTATAATCTTCTTCTGATGTACACTCCTTATTATGTTTCTGTCTAACTAATTGCAATTAATAAATTATTTAAAAAAAAGCAGTCCGGGTTGTTCAGCTAATGAACTCCAAATCAATTTAATTAATTCCCACCAACCTTTCCATCCCTGGTTTTTAATACTATATACTATGTAAATAAAGAAAAAAGAAGGTGGAATAGTAAGCTATTTCACAGCTGGCTTTCTGTTCAGTTATCAAACATAAAGGATACTGCTGGGTGTCACTGATAAGCCTCCAGTAGCTGAACCGGGAAGCTAACATAGGCGAGAAATAGCAGCACAGCAACGTTATACAAGTGTCAAATATTTAAAGTGTATCTAAATGCTACATTTATGTAAATGGCTAAATTTTTGCATTTTAAATGAAGTTGTGGGAAGTTTTCGCATATTGGTTTAAATGTTTTATAAATTCCTGTTAATTCTGCAAATATTCGCTCTCTCAGAGGCCCTCATTTAATACAAGGGTTCTTAAAACATTTCTGCACTTTTTTTTAACTAAGTTATATGTATAAAAGTGTGGAAACTTTTTTGAAGACCCCTCGCAGTGTGTCCAATCATGCAGGATGGTGGTCACCCTGTGCTTTCATCCAGTCAGCTTCAGTTAAAGCCTTTTGCAAACTGATATCTAAAAATGCAGTGTTTTTTTTTGTTCTGCTGTAAATGCAGACTATTGTTTTCAAAGTGCCTTACACAGGCACGTAAACATTCGCTGCGTATGGATCAGTAAAAAATATGGGCTAGATTCAGATAGCCCACCGTAACTTTGTGCGGGCGTAGCGTATCTCAGATACACTACGCTGCCGTAACTTTGTGAGGCAGGTTCTGTATTCACCAAGAACCTGCGCCCTAAGTTACGGCGGCGTAGCGTAAATCTGCCGGCGTAAGCGCACCTAATATAAATTGTGAAGAGGTGGGCGTGTTTTATGTAAATAAAACATGACCCCACGTAAATGAAGTTTCTGACTAACGGCGCATGCGCCGTCCGAGAACGTAACCCAGTGCGCATTCTCCAAACTAACCCGCAAAAAGCCAATGCTTTTGACGTGAACGTAAATTACGCACAGCCCTATTCGCGAACGACTAACGCAAACGACGTAATCGACGGAAAATTCGACGCTGGCCCGACGTCCATACTTAACATAGGATACGCCTCATATAGCAGGGGTAACTTTAGACCGGAAAAAGCCAAACGACGTAAAAAAATGCGCCGGGCGGATGTACGTTTCTGAATTGGCGTATCTACCTAATTTGCATATTCCTCGCGTAAATCGAAGGAAGCGCCACCTAGCGGCCAGGGTAAATATGCGACTAAGATTTGACGGCGTAAGAGACTCACGCCAGTCGGATCTTAGCCAAATTCCGGTGTATCTTGTTTTCTGAATACAGAAAAAAGAAACGCCGGAGCATCCTAGAAGTTACGCGGCGTATCAATAGATATGCCAGCGTAACTTCTATCTGAATCTACCGCTATATATTTATACACAAATCTCTGTTTCTGTTCGGTATTTTATGTGTATACGCACACTTTTGCTGGTCGATTGACAGCTGCTCTGATCATTTAGAAGCTGAGGCTCAGGCCTTCTGTAATTGTAACTACTTTACCAGTTTTGTTGGACAGTTTGCGTTGTAACAGTAATAGTAAAATAAAAATAATGGATCTAATGGCAGGATCGGCAGGTAATAAATCTGTGTTATGAGGGACTCAAAAAAACAAATAGACACTTCTGTGTTAATGCTGTTCAGACTGTATATGTAATTTTTTATTTACCTAAAGTTACACTTTGATTTGGTATGTACTGTATATACATGTATACTGTATATATAATACAGTGTGATTTAAAAAGGATGGTGCAAACGTAAAGCTGATAAATTCATAACAGACTGAACCTAACACAACTGTATTAACATAAAAAGACACGTTAACTGTCCAAGTCCAACCTCTGCACTACAAATGTTCCATGTGAACCCCCTTGTTGACAGGACAGATGATTGCGTTTTACCAGTGTTGTCACTCTTGCTACAATTTTTTACATTCGCACCATGCCGACAATGTTAAATGACCAATTGTTGAAAATGTTGAAGACGACAGATATCAAATTTTTGCATGTTTATTTACTTGTTCGTGTCATCATCACCAGAGGCATAGTGTAGTGTTATGTTTATAATTTATATTTTACATATTTTTCAGGAGAAGATGTCCAGGCACCTTCTGTATCCATTATGACCAGTTCATTGTCTCCAACCAGCTCCCACCCACTCTATCTTGCATGTTCTGTAAGTGGTTTTTATCCACCAGTCATTGAGGTTACATGGAAGTTAGATGGTCAGTCTGCTCCAGGAATAATTACTTCAGACCACTACCTGTCAGAAGAAGACCATTCTTATGCATTGATTAGCATCCTGGAGCTTCCAATGCACCACAGAAAGAACATCTCAGTTTCATGTGAGGTGCGTCACGATTCCTCAAGAACTCTGATCACAAAAGACTTCCTTGGCTGTTACAAGGATCAATAGAAACTGTCATGGAAAACACTCTAGAAGATAAATTTTTTATCCTGAAGCTGATTTTGCCACACACGGAGTATGTAAATTACAAAATAAAATAAAAAAAGATTGTGTATATTGTGGGTACAGTAAAGGGCACGTCCACACCTCAACTAAATTTTAAAGACTAATCTCAGTGAATAAACTGTTACATATGAAAAGAAGAGTGTGTACATTTTGGGTCCAGTAAATGACATGTCCAGATCTTAAATAAAAGTACAGGTATATTCTCTAGGATTAAAGAATCAACTAATCAAAGAATATAATGTGAACTTTGGGTGCTGTAATGGGTCCAAAAGACCTTGGGTGTGGAAGATGCACAGTGTTTGTAAACCCACAGACTATTTTGTTTGAGACAGACTTAAAGTTTATACTTAGTAGGGATACAGTAGGGATGGGTTAAAAAAAAACTTTTGGTTTCTTTTTTTGTCTTTTACAAACAAATCCTACAGCTCCTAATCCTAGAGACACAACAGGAAGTTCCAGGAAACTCTATGCATTAAGATAAAAATCCTTCTGTGTGCAGCAGCCCCCCTCACATTTACCTGAGGTCCCTGTCTGTCCAGCAATGTCCACGAATGTCTTAGCCATCCAAGGTTCTGCTTTCTGATTGGCCGAGACACGGAGCTGTGACTCGGCTCAGGTGCCCCCATAGCAAGCTGCTTGCTGTGTGGGCACTGAACAAGAGGGAGGAGCCAGTAGCAGTGAATAGGGACCTGAGAAGAGGCTACTCTGTGCAAAAACAACTGCATAGGGCAGGTAAGAATAACATATTTGTTCTTTTTTTTAAAACAAGCCTTTACAATCACTTTAAGCTCGCCCTGCATGGATTGAAATTCACAATTTTGATCCATGTATGGGCACTGTGGTCCTACAGAAGCCGATCTACCAATCGACTTCTGTACAACCACCCTTTCAGATTTTCCCTACTTGATCTGCTCCCCAGGCTATAGACTGCAGGGCTGAACAGTGTATTCTGACAGTGGGAATGTTTACAATAGCTCAGCAGGGATGATTTCCCCATCCATTTTGAGTGTGTGGATGTGGAAACCGGATCAGTTTTTTTCATTCAACCCACTGCCTTAGAAAGTTGTAACTGGAACAGGTGTCGCCAGTTGAGGAATTTTCCCCCACCTCCTGCTTCATTAACAAATGTAATATTTAGAATTTACTATCACTTTCTGTCACTCTAACAATGATCACCAGATCGAGGAGAGAGGGTTCATCTCCCCAGTAGGGACACAGGGTAACAGTGACGGCTGGTGCTCAAAATTTTTGGGGGGGCGCAAACGAAAAGAAAAAAATTGCAGCCTCACTGTGCCCATCAAATGCAGCCACTGTGCCATCAATTGTCACCACTGTGCAATGCCATCAAACGCAGCCACTGTGCCATGCCACCAAACGCAGCCACTGTGCCATCAATTGTCACCACTGTGCTATGCCATCAAACGCAGCCACTGTGCCATCAATTGTCACCACTGTGCCATGCCATCAAACGCAGCCACTGTGCCATCAATTATCACCACTGTGCCATGCCATCAAATGCAGTCACTATGCCATCAATTCGCACCACTGTGCCATGCCATCAAACGCAGTCACTGTGCCATGCCATCAAACGCAGTCACTGTGCCATGCCATCAAATGCAGCCACTGTGCCCCTCAATTGTCGCCACTGTGCCAATTGTCACCACTGTGCCAATTGTCACCACTGTGCCCTTTAATTGTCTCCACTGTGCCCAATGTTGCCACTGTGCATGTCACTGTGCCCTTTAATTGTTGCCACTGTGCACATTGTCACCACTGTGCCCATTATCACCACTGTGCCCTTTGTCACCACTGTGCCCATTTATGCCACTGTGCCCATTGATGCCACTGTGCCCTTTGTCGCCTCTGTGCCCATTGTCGCCTCTGTGCCCTGTAAAATGCACTTACCTTACTCCTTCCACGTCCCTCGATGTCTTCTCCCGCCTTGATGACACTTCAGCCAATCAGGTTACCGATAACCAGAATCGGGGAACCTGATTGGCTGAGACGGCCGCCAGTCTTATCCAAGGAACGCACCCCCTGTACGTTCCGAGGATAAGACATCCGGGAGCCGAGGGCTGTACTCGGAAAGCCTATCAGAGCCGCTGGCTCTGATAGGCACTTCCGCACAGCCAACCAGCTGCCGTTATTCAGGTGGCCGGCGCTCAAGTTCCGGCCATCTCTGAATAGACCAGCGGCAGCTGGCAACAATAACATACATTCATGCAATGCATGAATGTATGTATGTTATTAGACCCAGTGGCGGGCGAGAGCCAGAGGGGGCGGTGCTCCAGCGTCCTCTATGGACGAACCGCCACTGCAGGGTAATCTCCCCAACAGGGACACAGATAGCAATGAGACCCAGACAGGGGTTTCAATCATTCCCTGCTCTATCCGAAACAAAAAAGGTTTTCATATACAGTACTGTATATACACTTTGAGTTCTTCTACAGGTTCAAAATTGTGGCATTGCATAGTAATATTGTTCATTAAATTAATGGAAAAATATAGCTAAAAGCAAAGACAACAAAGGGGAACAGAAGAGAATTACAAGTTTCATGGCATTGTAGATTTTTAGTTTAAGCCTTTGCCAAGCAAATCATTTGCATGCCATAGCTGTATACTGTGTAGTAGCTTGTGTTGTGTACAGCACAACCAGCCTCTACTGCCAGAATTAGAGAGAGTCTCTCATACGGAATCTTTGCCATTTAGGATCAGTGAATAAAAGGCTTCCTCTGATTGGCCGAGGTGGAGATTGTGACATCATTGATCCACCTCAGCCAGTCAGAGGAAGCGTTGTATAAATTGATAATAATACAAGGCTTCACCCAAAGTGGAGATGCAGTACAGGCAATGTACCCTATGTTCGTCAGTAGCGGTGGGCCATTGATGGTACAGCTACCCTAACACAAGCTACTACAGTATATGACAGCCTGAGAAGTGTTGCCAATCTCCTCTGGCATGCATATGATTTGTTTGGTCTAAGCTGGCCCAAACAAATTGTATAAAGTGCCAGGAAACCTGGATTTTTTTTAAATATTCTTTGTGACAACCGATCTGTACAGTGATATCAATAAATATTGTTTTAAAGCTGAGGTTTAATTTGCTTTTAATTTTGCCTTCCTGTTTATTCTTTCCCTTCCTCGTCAACATGTTAAGGAAATTATTGAAAAAAAATATATTTATTTTTATTTTTTTATTAGGCTTTTTATTTCAGACCCCATGATGTCATCACTGGGGTAGATTCAAAGAGCAATTGCGCCTGCGTAACCATTGTTAAGCAGCGCAATTGCTTACTTGCGCCGGCGTTACGAATGCTCCTGATTCAGGAACCTCGTTACGCCGACGGCAGCCTAAGATATGACTAGCATAAGGCTCTTATGCCAGTCATATCGTAGGCTGCATTCTTACTTTGGCCGCTAGGGGGCGTTCCCATTGTGGTCAGCGTATAGTATGCAAATTGCATACTAACGCCGATTCACAACCCTACGCGAGCCCTGCGTACGCAGTTTACGTCGTTTGCGTAAGTCGGGTTTCGCGGAAGGCTTCTCCTGCTAATAGCAGGGGCAGCCAATGTTATGTATACCCGTCGTTCCCGCGTCGCAAAGTTTAAATTTTACGTCGTTTGCGTAAGTGAATCGTGAATGGCGCTGGACGCCATTCACGTTCACTTTGAAGCAAATGACGTCCTTGCGACGTCATTTGCCGCAATGCAGTAAAATTTTCAGTAAAAAAGAGCAGATTCAGAAAGCAAGATACGCCGATATTAGTCTAAGATACGACTGGCATAAGTCTCTTACGCCGTCGTATCTTAGGGTGCATTCTCACGCTGGCCGCTAGGTGGGGCTCCCGTCGTTTTCAGCATAGAGTATGCAAATTACCTAGTTACGCCGATTCACAAACGTACGTGCGCCCGGCGGTAGTTTTTTACGTCGTTTGCGTAAGGCTTTTTCGGCGTAACGTTGCTCCTGCTATTAGGAGGCGCAGCCAATGTTAAGTATGGACATCGTTCCCGCTTCGAAATTTGAATTTTTTACGTCGTTTGCGTAAGTTGTTCGCGAATAGGGCTGGACGTAATTTACTTTCACGTCGAAACCAATACATTGTTGCGGCGTACTTGAAAGCAATGCACACTGGGATATGTACACGGACGGCGCATGCGCCATTCGTAAAACACGTCAATCACATCAGGTCATCACACATTAGCATAAAACACGCCCCCCCTTCCACGAGGGCTTACGCTGGCCCCATTTACACTACGCCGCCGCAACTTACGGAGCAAGTGCTTTGTGAATACTGCACTTGCTCCTGTAAGTTGCGTCGGCGTAGCGTAAATACAATACGCTGCGCCGCCGTAACTAGGCGCGCAGGTACCTGAATCTGCCCCAGTGAATGTTTGGTGAAAGTCACAGCTTTCTAAATATAAATAAGTTTGTTTGGGTTCAGTGTAGCACGACCGCGCAATTGTCATTCAAAGTGCAACAGCGCTGAAAGCTGAAAGTTGGTCTGGGCAGGAAGGTGTATAAGTGCCCTGTATGGAAGTGGTTAAATCACAAACATGTTATACTTACCTCCTTTGTGCAGTGGATTTGCATAGAGCAGCCTGGATTCTCCTCTTCTCGGGTCCCTCTTCTGTCCTCTGATTAGTGCCCCCACAGCCCAGCAGCTTCCTATGGGGGCACCCGAGCCGATCTGCAGCTCTGTGTGTCCATTCAGACATGCAGCTGCCATTCTGCCCCGCCCTCTCTCTCCCCTGATTGGCTAACTAACTTTGATTGACAGCCCTGGCACCACAGCTGTGCCCCAGCCAATCAGGAGGAGAGTCCCAGATGACCGAGGAAATTGTGGACATCATTGGATAGAGATGGGGCTCAGGGTAAGTATAAGGGGGGCTGCTACACACAGAGGGTTAGAATGCATTAAGATAAAAAAAACTTCTGCCTTTACAACGCCTTTAAATATTCTTAGGGGGCAGAAAAAGCACTTGTTTATCTGATCCTCCATTCCTGCTAGCTCCCTCCATGCTGCTTAATTGTTTCCCACAGCCCTTTCTCTTCTCTCCTCCGGCATTCACAGGTCCTCTGACATCATCAGGTACCAAGCTGAAGCAGTAGCCCTGCATTGGATGTGAGAACGCCGAGGGACAGTCCACTGCCTGAGCACCAGCCACTTTTTGGGGGGGAAAGCCTTGCTGAAAAAAAAAAAAGAAAAAAAAGGTTGCTAGGGACAGGACAGCGATTAAAAGAGACTGCTGACTTCAAAACAGAAACTGGCAGCAAAGGGGTTGATCCCAAAGAGCTAACAGTCAGAATTAAAGTACAGTACAGTTCCCTACCTGACCCTTGTCCTTTCCTATGCAGTTTGCCAGCTTTCCCTATCCTTTTCCTTCCACAGCTTCAAATACAACGGGCTAGATTCATGTAGCATTTACGGCGGCGTATCTCCAGATACGCCGCCGTAATTTCAAATCTGCGCTGGCGTATCGTTACGCCGATTCTCAAAGGCAGATACGCTCCAAAAATAGGCTTCCTCCACCGACGTAACTTGAATGCGGCGGCGTATAATTGTGTGCAATATTACGTTGGCGTCGGCGTAGAATATGCAAATTACCTAGATAAGCCGATTCACAAACGTACGTACGGCAGGCGCAATTTATTTACGTTGTTTACGTTAGGCTTTTTCGGCGTAAGGTTGTTCCTGCTATTAGGAGGCGCAGCCAATGTTAAGTATGGACGTCATTCCCGCTTCGAAATTTGAATTTTTTACGTCCGTTTGCGTAAGTCGTTCACGAATAGGGCTGGACGTAATTTACGTTCACGTCTAAACCAATACGTCGTTGCGCCGTACTTGGGAGCAATGCACACTGGGATATGTACATGGACGGCGTACAAAACGTCAATCACGTCAGGTCATCATAGATTTACATAAAACACGCCCCCCTTCCACATTTGAATTACGCGCGCTTACGCCGGCCCCATTTACGCTACGCCGCCGCAACTTATGGAGCAAGTGCTTTGTGAATACTGCACTAGCTCCTGTAAGTTGCGTCGGCGTAGCGTAAATACAATACGCTGCACCGCCGTAACTATGCGCGCTTCTACCTGAATCTAGCCCAATGACATTTTAAAATGTTGGGGCTGAAACTAAGTTTAAGTTCTGCTTCCCCTAGTGTCAGGGCTGAGAAACACAACGTCTGTAATTACAGTTGTGACGGTATTGGTATGATATCCCCGTCAACGTTCCCTTCTTCCCATAACGAAAATCACCCCAATATTCCACGAGAAGGAATATCCCTGGAGTCGCCCAGAAAGCCACACATGCCAAGCTTACTGCTGGAACAACACAGAGTTTAATGTTATAACACACACAGCTTATATGTCATTTCCAAAACTGTTACAATGACAAATCTCCGCCCCCCCTCTTACACAGTGGGGGGTCTTCAATACAGCTCCTTTGAAATAAAGATATTTCTTTGAACTAATCAGTATCTAGCCGGTTCGGCACCACATATAGAGAGATAATTACCACAATGAAGCAATCAGCATAATTAACACAAGCCACTTAAACACAGATCTCCTTCACACAACACAATAGATCAATTAACCTTTAGAAATAGTGAGGGGACATTAGCACTTCAATAACCGGATGGTAATCACAATGGCAAGCAGGGAGAATTAAACTGAGACATATAGGCAAATGTATCACAATGGCCCCCCTTTTTCTCCCTGCTCCGGAAAACCCGGTTGGACCTTCCCTGGTCCAGTAGGGTTGATGGGTTTAGAGCTTTTAGTCCGAGGTTAACTCCGTTTGGCATGACTGACCTCCCTTGGCAACTGCTTCAGACTCAGGTATGCCACCGGGTCGTCAGATCACACGCCGGTCAGTCCCCAAGCCTTTGTGCGATCTGCAAAGTCACCAGAAGTCAGTGTGAAGACGGTGAATGGGTCTGTGCGCCGCCATCTAGGTGTCCCGCTATGGGAGGGGCAGGTTATGGCTCTGAAGTGACAGTCACAGGAGATTCATAAAAAGGAAAAGTTATATTTGTTGAAATGCTGTAGCACTGGTGCTCAGAGTCCGGGGGGGGGGGGGAGGGGACTCAGAGCCCCATAAGGTCAGCCACCCCCTGCTCCCTCTGCAGCCGCCGGTTCTCCTCTTTGAGCTTCTCCATCTCTTGTACTGCTGGCGTTGCTGCAATCCCGTCCTCCTGGTCTATCTCCATTGATTCTGCTATGATGACCCGCTTGGTTTTGTTGCTAGCAATCCTTCCACGAACTTCCAGTAGTTCTTCCAGTGTCTGCTTGGAATCCGGGTGTGAAGGGGAATAGAAGGGAAAAATCCCACTGCTGCCAACCAATTGTGACGGTATTGGTATGATATCCCCGTCAACGTTCCCTTCTTCCCATAACGAAAATCACCCCAATATTCCACGAGAAGGAATATCCCTGGAGTCGCCCAGAAAGCCACACATGCCAAGCTTACTGCTGGAACAACACCGAGTTTAATGTTATAACACACACAGCTTATATGTCATTTCCAAAACTGTTACAATGACAAATCTCCGCCCCCCCTCTTACACAGTGGGGGGTCTTCAATACAGCTCCTTTGAAATAAAGATATTTCTTTGAACTAATCAGTATCTAGCTGGTTCGGCACCGCATATAGAGAGATAATTACCACAATGAAGCAATCAGCATAATTAACACAAGCCACTTAAACACAGATCTCCTTCACACAACACAATAGATCAATTAACCTTTAGAAATAGTGAGGGGACATTAGCACTTCAATAACCGGATGGTAATCACAATGGCAAGCAGGGAGAATTAAACTGAGACATATAGGCAAATGTATCACAACAGTGTTTTACTCTGTTCCAGGTGGTCAAAGGCCTACTCTTGCAACTCATGAAAAACATGACCGCAATCTCCGTCTGGTCCCAGGCATTGACTAAGTGACTGCGTCCACATGCTTATTTTATTTGCTCAAATTTTAACCAGGTTTACTTAGACCTTTCTGAATGAATTAACAGTTTTATTATTTAATCATCTAACTGCTATAGAGGAAGTATTTTGCATGATACAATACATCCCTGAATCCTCTGTCTTTTCCAGATATAATATTACTACAATTTGAAGAATGACGTATTGAAAAAAAAGAAACTCTAACACAGTTCAGTAAGGCTTTTCACATCTTATCAATACATATTTAGACAAGTCTGAACTTGATAAACCTAATGCAAGGCAATGTTTGCCAACCACATAGTTGCATATTTATCTTTCTAGATTAAAGTAGTTTAGCGCTACCACCGGAGGAGCCGCTAGTTAGATTTGGGACGGCATGATTATGTTACCTCTGTGATGTGTCTATGGATGACGATGATGGATAGGATGATGATGAGAGCAAATGACGAAATGTCCAGACAACAGGGTGACGTTTTCTGTGCTTTTATTACTGGTCCAACATGACCAACAGTCAACTCGAGGTAGATAGAATAGATTGGTGAAAGGAGAGAACTTGCAGATTCAGGCCTCTAGATAAGCGAACCAGTCCTGCTTCAGGATAATAGCTCTTGCTTCGTCGCCACTCCAGCCTGAGTGGGTGTAGTGCCACTGGACAGGTCCCTCTCACAGGCCTGGCAGCCAGAGTGTCACTTAGAACTTCTGGGAAGGAACAAGTCTCTGCCACCGACTTGACTCTAGTAAATTTAAGATTAGTAATGAGACCTCTGCCACAGGCCTAGTACTCAGGAACATGGATATTAGAGCGGATCTTCCCAGTGAACACAATTCGCCTGAATCTTCCTCAGGTAGACTTGTTAGCTTGCGGTCACTGACTGACAGTTTGCAGCATACAACCTGTCAGTGTCCGGTCACCCAGATCCCCGATGGATTGTCTAAGCCCTATTGGATCACCTGCCTCCGGGTTACCTCAGACAGACTCCCCACCGAACAGCACAACTCGCTTGGGATCTTCTCAATAGGAGATGGGGGACCCAGTAAGTCACTGGGGCCCCTTGACAGCATCAGTAAATCCGGGCCATGAGGGCCCAGAGTCAGGAACTCCGCGTAGCACGTGCGCCCCCGGCCTGGTAGGCCATCTCGCCGGGGCCCGTGATGTGCGCACACCCTAAAGGTGGGTGCCGCACCTGGAACCAGGAACGGGCGAAGAACCCCACACAATGGCGTCTGTCACAGAAATACCCTCCCCCAGCATGCCCCGCGAGGGAAACACTCCTCTAATTGGCTGCTGGAGAAAAGCGCTCCGCCTGGTCCCCTCTGGCGCCACCTGCTATCCAAAGATGGGAAGGTATCTTTGGAACACACTCTGACACCACAGGACAGCCCAGGGCTGACAGAAACCCAATTTAATAGATCAGCACGGATGAGAGCAAGGTAACTCTCTCATCCCCCAACTAAATTTGACATAGCACCTGTACTGAAAAGTACACAGGCGCTACAGTAGTACCAAGAAAATGTGTCTTTCCAGCTGACTACATACCACCCGCCCACATCTTCTGCCTAGTGTGCATGTGTGCCACAGGCCCCATTTATTCCTATGGATGGTCCATACTCACTGGATGGCAGAGGGCCAAACTCATGGTGTCCTCTGCCAAGGGCAGCCATCAGAGAACCTGGGGTGCTGGCGCAAATTGAGAACCAGGGGGGTTCTGCCGCAAATTGAGAACCCGGGGGAGGGGGCTGGGTTGCCGAAATTGACTCTGGCATCTTACTCACCTCTTCCTCCAGCCACAAACTGAAAGTGAAAGTGTCTCTCCTCTCACCGTGACATGAGAGGGGGAGGGGGGACTACAGAACTGAGAGTTTTCTCTTCTCCTCTCAGCCGCGAGCTGAGAAGGGGGGGCGGCCGGGCCCCTGGAAACATTCGGACCCCTTACGGGTGTAATGCCTGTACCCCCCTGATGGAGGCCCTGCCTCTGCCATCCAGCAAGGTTTTGACGATCCATAAAAATTACTTGTGGCCTTTGTGTGCAATAGCCAGAGGGCTTGACCAGGATATTGTGAATGCACAGGCTGGGAATGGTCAGGCAGGCACAGTAAAGAACTCAGAAGCAGATATCAGAGTGGAGCATCGATAGTTTCAAAAAACTATTAGATAAGCACCTGAACGATCACAACATACAGGGATATACAATGTAAAACTGACATATAATCACACACATAGGTTGGATTTGATGGTCTTTTTCAACCTCACCTACTATGTAACTATGATGGTTGGTATATAACTATGTCAGAATTATTCGGGGGGGAAGTATTTAAAGACAACTTCACTAAATATTTAGCTGAAGCTGACCAGTTCCTAATGGTAATGTCTGAAGCTTTAAGGCTCCATTCACACCTGAGGGTTTTGTAGTTTAACCACCTGAGGCCCGCGCTATAGCCGAATGACGGCTACAGCGCGGACCTGAAAATCCAACAGGATGTCAATTGACATCCGCCCCTTTCCTCGTTCCCCGCGCGCTCCCGAGCGCGCAGCGGGGAAACTCTGTGCTGGCCGTGTCTCTTGGACACAGCCAATCACAGATCGTCGTGAACGGCCAATCGGAGTGGCCGTTTGGTAGGCGAACTTGTGGGGAAAAAAGGACATCAATTTTGTTTGGGAGCCACATCGCACGACCACGCAATTGTCAGTTAAAGCAACGCAGTGCCGGAAGCTGAAATTTCACCTGGGCAGGAGGGGGGTATATGTGCCCAGTAAGCAAGTGGTTAAAGCTTAACGTTCTAAGATGCTCATCAAGCCAAATCCCATTAATTTCAATGGCCCTGTATACATTAGCATTTTGTCCTCTGTAGAAAAAGGTCTATCACTCAAAAAAGTACATCAGCTTCTTTTAGGCAGATTGGAGTGTATTTGGCCGCATAGACATAAATGGGAAAGCCTAAAAACACATGACATGAACATTTTACTAGCAGTTTGTCACACATTTTCCGGTCAAACTGCAGCTCTCTGCCCTAGCGCTTTCTATTGGTTAAAACCAAAACATCTAAAGCTTGAATACACATGTGCAACGCACATAATATACTTCTAAAATGCTTGGAAAAGCTTGCAAAATTCTCAAATAAAAAAAAAATTAAATCGCTGTGCTCAGATTTAAATGCATGCTAAAAGTAACACAACAATAGCTCGATAATTTACAACACTTTGTTTTAAATGCCTGAAAAGGTGCTATGAGAAAATAAACATTTGTTTTCCATCTCTGAATTGGTAGTTGTTTTGATTCCACTTTATATGCTGAGAACTCTCCAGATGTTGGTAGAAGCCTGACCCTCAGAAGGCCAACTTTACTCAGTTGATTGTAATCAAATGGAAATGCCAATAGGTTCACAAAGTCATATGGGACCTATAAACATTGGGAGTCTAGTTGTGTGGATCACAACACAGTTTTGTAGTTGAGGGAGTACACACCAGGTTTGTGGACAGTTGAGAATTTCTGAAGGTCCTACCATGGTGTTCCAACTCTTTGTGGTTTTGGCTCTGGCTCATGCAGGCTTGGCCAAAGTAAGCCCAAACTTTAGTGACTGTCTGGGCCAGTTCTATGCCAGCAAACCTCCTGTTGGGTTTACCAGTCTCTCAGGTACCATGACCCCCATCTGCCAGATGTATGAGACCTACAACAATCCCTTCTTCGCCTCCCTGTATCACAAGGGAAACCGGTATGGTCTGTATTCTGCTTATATCTTGGACAGAAGACCTGGAGATGTCACAGGAGGTGACCAGACTTTCCGACTGGAGCCACAGGTGAGATAGTTTATTTACATAGTTAGTCGGGTTGAAAAAAGACACAAGTCCATTTAGTTTAACCAAAAAAATATATACAATCCCATATACACAATTCTTCACCCACAGTTGATCCAGAGGAAGGGAAAAAAAACAGCAAAGCACGATCCAATTTGATACAACAGGGGAAAAAATTCCTTCCTGATCCCAGACAGGCCATCAGATTTTCCCTGGATTAACTTTGCCTATAAATGTTAGTACCCAGTTATATTATGTGCATTTGGGGTAGAATCCATGTCTTATTAAAGCAATCTACTTAGCTTGCCAGAACCACCTCTGGAGGGAGTCTATTACACATTTTCAAAGCTTTTACTGTGAAGAAACCTTTCAGTGTTTGGAGATTAAATCTTTCTTCCTCTAGACTTAAAGAGTGCCCCCTTGTCCTCTGTGATGACCTTAAAGTGAATAACTCAACACCAAGTTCACTATATGGACCACTTATGTATTTGTACATGTTGATCATATCCCTCTTAATCTCCTCTGCTCAAGATGGAATAGATTCAGTTCCTCTAATCTTTCCTCATAGCTGAGCTCCTCAATGCCTCTTATTAGTTTGGTTGCCCTTCTCTGTACTTTCTCCAGTTCCCTGATATCCTTTTTGAGTTCTGGTGCCCAAAACTGAACTCCATATTCCAGATGAGGTCTTACTAATGATTTGTTCAGGGGCAAAATTATATCTCTCTCTCTGGAGTCCATACCTCTCTTAATACAAGAAAGGACTTTGCTCGCTTTGGAAACTGCAGCTTGGCATTGCATGCTATTATTGAGCTTATGATCTACAAAAAACCCCAGATCCTTCTCCCATTGATTCCCCCAGATGTACTCTCTCTAGTATGAATGGTGCGTGCATAGTCTTAGCCCCCAAGTGCATAACTTTACATTTATCAACATTAAACCTCATTTAGCACTTAGTTGCCCAATTAGACGTTTAGGGCGGCTTTTAAATTGGAGACATCCTTTAAGGATGTTATTCCACTGCCGCGTACACACAACCGTTTTTTGGGGTTCTAAAAAATGACGTTTTTAAGGGTCTAGAAAAAACGTTTTTTTCAACCCGATCATTAAAACGGCCTTGCCTACACACGATCATGGAAAAAAAATGCTCTAGCAAAGCTCGGTGACGTATAACACGTACAACGGCACTATAAAGGGGAAGTTCCATTTGGGTGATGCCACCCTTTGCGCTGCTTTAGCTGATTTTGTGTTAGTAAAAGACGATTCACGCTTTTCTGTCTGTTACAGCGTGATGAATGTGCTTACTCCATTACGAACGGTAGTTTTACCAGAACGAGCGCTCCGTCTCATAACTTGCTTCTGAGCATGCGCAGATTTTTCACGTCGTTAAAGCCCACACACAACCATTTTTTACAACCTGATAAACGACAACGTTAAAAACGTTGTGAAAATATTAGAGCATGTTCGAAAAAAAAAATTGGCCATTTTTTAGAACTCAAAAAATGCTCTGAAACCCACACATGATAGTTTTTAATGACATAAAAAAAAAAACTTCATTTTTTAGAACCCGAAAAACGGTCGAGTGTCATCTGCAAAAATGTAACTTTTAATTCCAGACCCAATATCATTTATAAAGATATTAAATAGCAAGGGTCCCAACACTAAACCTTGGGGTACACCACTGATAACCTTAGACCATTCAGAGTAAGAATCATTAGCCACTGCTCTCTGAATTCTGTCTTTTAGCCAGTTTTCTATCCATTTACAAATTGATCTTTCCATGCCTGTAGACTTTACCTTGCACATGAGGAGCCGTGTGTGGGGAACTGTGTCAAATGCTTTTGCAAAATCCAAGTATATCACGTCCACAGTCACCACTCTGTCCAAGGCTTTACTTACCTCCTCGTAAAAAGTATCCAATGTGTCTAAGCACTTTAAGTATGAACATAACGGCAATATGGCATCCTTCTCGTACTCAGGCTTGGAGAGAGTTAAATTATCCTCATGTGGGAGGAGGGGGGGGGGGCATCCACTGTGCACTTCTTTCACGTGAACTCTGGTGGATTTTCCTACCTCCAGACAAGGGTACCTGCGCGAACGAACCACCGCTATGATGTAAACCTTTTTATGAAATAAGTTTAAAATGTCCTGGAGATATGGGCATTGTATTATGCCCATCGCTTGTGATACACATTGAATGTGTACTATCTTTTATGTATAGTCTTTATATTTCCCATCTTACAAAAAAAATGTATTTATATATTTTTTCATTAAATAGTTTTTTCTCACATGTCAAGATAGTTTCTGTATGTTTTGTATTGTATGTGTTGTATTATAGCTAGACTCTTTGCTTCTCACTTGTCATCTTCACATCTGTTGACAATTTGTAACCAATCACCTGAATTCAATTGAACAAATTGTTGATTGGAGAGGAACAGTAGTCATGTGATAGTCTCTCATGTATATATGGTAATGCTTTTCAACATACAGTATATGTGTGCTGTGAACAAGGCTTATCACCAAACTAGTCTGTTGCTGACTGTACTCACTGTGAAGGCTCTACAATAAATACGCTTGATGTTATGGTGTTGCCGGCTGCTTCTTTTTCTTGATGACCGTTTGTATATTGGTGTGTGGGAGGGCACCTCGGCTAGGACACCCTGACTGCAAACTTCCAAAGTAAGACTTTGTTTTCCACTGTTCTGAGCCATACAATCTTTGATCGACTCATAAAAAGTAATCAGATTTGTTTGACAACTTCTGTCTCCAGCCAGAACCCGTCTATGTGGTCTTTTAATAATCTCTACAGTATCTTCCCAACTATAGAAGTTAAACTAATAGGTCTATAGTTACTTGATAAAGACTTTGATCCCTTTTTAAATATGGGCACCATATTGGCCCTGCGCCAATCCAGTGGTACCATGCCAGTCATTAACGAGTCCCTAAATATTAGAAACAATGGCCTTGAAATGACAGAGCTCAATTCTTTTAGGATCTGTGGGTGGATGCCATCTGGTCCAGGTGCTTTATCCACCTTTATTCTGTCTAAATATTTCTGGACTATATCACTTTTGAGCCATTGTGGATCATTTGGGGCTGTGTCACCACCACCCCCATTATGGACATGAGCTCCCCCAGACAGAGCTTCGAAAACATTTTATACATTTGGTTTTTCTTTTGTCCCCAGTCACCCACGCTAGATTATTTTGCAAAGGGCCTACATGCTCAGACCTGACCTTTTTACTATTAATATATTTGAATAATTATTTGGGGTTTGCCCCAATCTGTACCAATCCCAGTCCCAAACTTTTGCAATCTGTCATTCGTTTTGAATTTTTGCGTCCTTGATTTATTTTTTACATATTCTCTTATATTCTTTGTAACATTTAAACGATGATAGCATTTCTTAATTTTTATACATTTTTTAATGTATTTTTTCATTATTTATAGCCATTTTAACTTTAGTTGTGAGCCACATAGGTTTTATTTTTAGCCGTTTAAACTTATTGCCCATGGGAATATCACTTTGAAGAATTACCATTTCTGTTCTGTGTCCATTGATGCCAATAATTCCCCCCAATCTAAGTCCTGGAGAGCAGCCCTCATCCTTGGAAAATTTGCTCTCTTAAAGTTAAGTGTTTTTATCTTACCCGTATGTGTTTGTTGCTTACAGCTAACATTAAATGAAATCATGTTATGGTCACTGCTACCCAGATGTTCTTTTATATGAACATTAGTAATAAGCTTTACATGGTTTAAGATTACCAGGTCCAGCAGAGTGCCATTCCTAGTCGGGGCCTCATTAAACTGGATTATAAAATTGTCTTATACTAGGTTTATAAATTTTTGCCCTTTAACTGTCCTAGCAGTGCCAACACTTCAGTCAATTTCCAGGTAGTTAAAATCCCCCATTATTATTACTGTCCCTGCTCTTGCAGATCATATACTGTAGGTCATATATCAGGGCAGGAAACCAGAATATAATTTTTCAGCTTTATTTTTTTTATTTTATTTCTGAAGTAAATTTTTTTATATAATAAATAAACATTTCACACAAGTTGAATCAACGATAATCAGATTGAAAACCATGCTGGAGTATCTAATGAGAAACACAAAAAATAACCTGAACTTAATCCAGCTAGTCAGCTTTAAATTCATTAATAAAATGTGGTAAAACAATGTCTAAAATCTCACAGCATAAATAATAGTAGAAGTGCAGCACCTTTAAACACAGGTGTACCAAAAGTTAAAACATGTAAACACATGAGTAATGTTGTTAGATTAAGCCCAGGTTCACACTGGGTTGCGGGAGTGAAGCCGTGCGAGTTCAGCTGAACTCGCACGATTTCACTCCCGCTGGCAGTCCCGATTTCTGCCGCGATTTAAGAGACATCTGTGGAGGTTTCTGCACAGATGTCAATGTAAATCGCGGCCCGAAATCGCAAAAAGTAGTACAGAAACTACTTTATGAAATCAGTGCAGCGCCGCAGATGCGGCGTCGCACTGATTAGGACGGTGTCATTGCCGACAATTGCCGGCAAATGCCGCAGATTTGAGATGCGATTTGATATGTGAAATCGCATCTCAAATTGTACCAAATCGTACCCAGTGTGAACTTGGGCTAAAAAAGACAATCCATGTTTAATAATTTCATTAAATAGGTAGTAGTTCATGATAGAGCCACCAAACAAGTGAGTATACAGCAGGGCGAAAGTGTCCAATAGAGTGAATCACCACCAATGGAAAGAATGCAAACTCGCCAAATAAAGTAGCTGCCATTACAGCAGCACGAAAGCCTTAAACGCACATAGAGGTCCCTCTGGATGCCACCTAGTGGATTGCTTCCGCAAATAGATCATATCGGGATCCCACTGGGAATAAAATAAGCTCACCAAGAGCCCAGAAGAGTTTTTGGAGCATTTTTTTCAGCGCCCAAAAGCTGCTCCAAAGATGCTGCTTGCAGGACTTTTCTCAACGACCCACCAGCACAACGCCTCAGTGTGAAAGGGTCCATTGAGATGCATGGAGAGCGTTTTATGAGCGTTTAAATTAGCGCTATTTTTAACGCTAAAACACTGTAAAAATGCTCCAGTGTGAAAGGGGTCTAAAAACTCACATAGATTGCTGCTGGTGACCCAGAATCGCACAGCAGCTGGGTGCGGCATTTGGCACTGACGTCTTGCTGATATTTCGCTGCTGTGCGATTCCAGGTCGCCAGCTGCAATCTATGTGAGTTTTTATTGTTTAACTTATTTGTGCTTACTGTGTATTTTACATTTGGAATACACCTCACTATACTATGAGAACTCTTCTGGGCTCTTGGTGAGCTTATTTTTTTCCCAGTGGGATCCCGACGTGATCTATTGGGGGAAGCGATCCACTGCGTGACATCCAGAGGTACCTCTATGTGCGTTTAAGGCTTTCGTGCTGCTGTAAAGGCAGCTGCTTTATTCGGCAAGTTTGCATTCTTTCCATTGGTGAAGGTTCACTCTATTGGATACTTTTGCCCTGCTGTATACTCACTCATCTATCATGGATTACTACCTGTTCGATGGAATAACTGTCTTTTTTTAATCTAATAACAATATTCATGTGTTTACATGTTTTATGTTTGAAAATTGGTACACCTGCGTTTAAAGTGATTGTAAAGCTAAGTTTTTTTAAATAAAAAAACATATCATAATTACCTCCACTGTGCAGTTCGTTTTGCATTGAGGGGCCCCGATCCTCGAATTCTGGGGTTTCTCTGCGGCTCTCGTGGCTCCTCCCCGCATCGTATAACCCCCTAAGAGAATCACTCTCCCGGGGGGTTACCTTGTGGGCGCACACCCCCTTAATGATCAGGCCATTTTTTGCAATAGGTCACTGCGTCGATTTAACTGACAGTTGCGCAGGCGTGCAATGCTGTACCCAGACAAAATGTATGTCCTTTTTTTTTCAACAAATAGAGCTTTCTTTTGGTGGTATTTGATCACCTCTGCAGTATTTATTTTTTGCTCTATAAACAAAAAAAATTGAAAAAAAAAACAATATTTTTTACTTTCTGCTATAATACATATAATATATATATATATATATATATATATATATATATATATATATATATATATATGTATATAATGGCCCGGATTCAGAAAGAAGATTCGACGGCGTATCTCTGAGTCCGGCCGTCGTATCTATGCGCCTGATTCATAGAATCAGGTTACGCATAGATACCCCTAAGATCCGACAGGTGTAAGTGACTTACACTGTCAGATCTTAGGCTGCAATTCCAGGCCGGCCGCTAGGGGGCGCTTACGTATTATTACGCGAGGAATATGCAAATGAGGAGTTCCGCCGATTCAGAAACGAACGACCGCCCGGCACTTTTTTTTTACGTCGTTTGCGTTTGGCTTTTTCCGGCTTATATTTACCCCTGCTATATGAGGCGTAGCTAATGTTAAGTATGACTGTCGTTCCCGCTCTGAGTTTTGAAATTTTACGTTGTTTGCGTAAGTCATTCGCGAATACGGATGGACGTAATTTACGTTCCCGTCGATACCAATGACGTCCTTGCGACGTCATTTAGAGCAATGCACTCTGGGGGTTTTTTGGGACCTGCGCATGCGCAGTTCGGTCGGCGCGGGGTGCGCTTCATTTAAATGATACACGTCCCCTACCCGCCGAATTTGAATTCCCCTGGGGGATTTACGATACGCCGCCGCAACTTTACAGGCAAGTGCTTTGTGAATAAAGCACTTGCCTGAAAAACTTGCAGCGGCGTTACGTAAATCAGATAGGTTACGCGGATCTAAAGATCTGCTCACCTATCTGAATCTAGCCCACTATGTATATAATTTATATATACATATAATTTATTCATCAGTTCAGGCCAATATATATTCTTCTACATATTTTTGGTAAAAAAAAAAAAAAAAATCACAATAAGTGTATATTGATTGGCAAAAGTTATCGCCTGCAAACTATGGGAAAGATTTATGGTCTTTTATTATTTTTTTTACGTTTTTACTCGTAATGGCGGCCATCTGCAATTTTTAGCGGAACTGGGACATTGCAGTGGACAAATCTGACCTTGAGTGACACTTTTTGGGGACCAGTGACATTATTACATTGATCAGTGCTAAAATAAATGCACGGATCAATGTATAAATAACACTTGGCAGGGAAGGGGTTGACACTAGGGGGCGATCAAGGGGTTAACTGTGTTCCCTGGGTGTGTTCTAACTGTGTGGGGGCTGGGCTCACAGGAACACCACAGAGATCGCTGTTCCCAAACACTGGGAACAGCAGCTCTCCATGATGTCTCCTGTTAGAACGGGGATCCGCTTTGTTTACACTGGCAGATGCCAGTTCTGCCTCTGTGTACTGCAATCGTGGGTCGCCGGCGGACATCGAGTCTGTAGGACCCGCGGGCATGCCCCCGCAGGAACGCCCACAGAGCTTCAATAGACTAGCTAACTATAGAAACAGAAAAAACATTATTATAATTTAAATAGGGGGAATCTAGAAACCACCCTATATTTATTTCTCTCCCACTGTAGGAACTAGTAGGTAGATTCAGGTAGAGTTAGGCCGGCTTATCAGTAGATAAGCCGACCTAACTCAGAATCTAAGCCGACCTATGTTTAAGCGTATGCTCAAACAGAGATACGCTTAAACATATCTAAGATACGACGGCTTGCGCCGTCCTATCTTAGATTGCAATATTTTGGATGGCCGCTAGGTGGCGCTTCCATTGCGGTCGGCATAGAATAGGTAAATGAGGGGATACGCCGATTCACGAACGTACGCCAGGCCGACGCAGTACTTTTACGCCGTTTACGTAAGAGATAGGCCTCGTAAAGTTAGAGCTAGGCCCTAGTGGAATAGTAATGTCAAGTATGGCCGCAGTTCCCGCCGCGAAATTAGAAATTTTTACGTCGTTTGCGTGAGTCGTCCGCGAATCGGGATTTACGTCGTTTACGTCCACGTCAAAATCAATAGGCCCGTACGGCGTACTTAGCCGCAATGCGCACTTGGAAATGTGGGCGCCCGGCACATGCGCAGTAGCCAAAAAACGTCAAAAACGTGAGGTCAAGCCTCATTGCCATTAAACACGCCCCCCTCCAACCCATTTGAATTAGGCGCCCTTACGCCCGCCGCGTTTACACTACGCCGCCCTAAGTAAGGAGGTAAGTGCTTTGAGAATCATGTACTTGCCTCTCTTACTTAAGGCGGCGTAGTGTAAACACGCTAGGCTACGCCGCCGCAAATTAGCGCGCCCCTACCTGAATCTACCTATAGGTATAAAGGGATAGGCAATGAGAGAAAAGATGACATAAATAAATATAAACCTGAATGAAATGTTAACCTTACTCCACAGTACCAAAAAAAAACAAAAAAAAAACAGGGTGGAATTAAGATTTAAGACTAACTACTCCAGTTTCCTACATACTTTTCCATTTTTCTTTCAGCTGGTGGACACCAGGCTTCCCAAAGAAATAATGCTCCAGCCTGCAACCGAAACTGCAATTCGCAACCTCGGCCTCTCTGGTGTTGCCACAGACCTCATCAAAACAAATCAGGCCATCAACTCTGATTACACGGGAAGCAACTACCACAAAGGACACCTGAACCCCAATGCCGACCATCCTGATGGGCCTAACCAGAAAGCCACCTACACTCTGACCAATGTGGCTCCCATGTTTGGGTCCCTTAACAGCGGTGCCTGGAGAAACAATGAAAACAGAGTACGGGATATTGCAGCTACTTGTGGTAAGATGTACGTGGTGACTGGCGTGGTGCCCGGAAACAACTGGATCTCTGTCAATGGTGTGAACAGGATCAACATTCCCAGCCACGTATGGAGTGGCTATTGCTGCCTGAACAACAACAACCAGCCCATAAGAGCTGAGGGTGCCCTGGCGCCAAACAACGCCAACTCAGTGCAGGTGATTAGCATTGCAAGCCTGCAAAGCCAGCTGAAATCACTGCTTGGTGTCACTGTCACCCTGTTCCAGAACAACTGCAGTTAATCAGTGCACAATAATAAATATTCTAAACTTCCATTATGTGACTGTTTAGTTACTTCTAAGTTTACCAAAAAGGCAACAAGCATAATTCAGTAATAGACCAGAGCAATAAATCAACTTTATTGGTTTCAAATAAAAACAAGGACAACCCTAGTCCACCGTAGATCATATATACACAAAGCACAATCATTACTTGAAATATTATTGTATGTAGTGCAACCCCCGAAAGGGCCGCTAGATACTGATTTTCCTCTAATGCTGCGCTGACCCTGGCAACCTGCCAGCCCTTCTGACACTCTAGGTTCTGACATTACGTGTACCACTTTAACCCCTTTAACCAATTACAGACCAGCCGTCACCGTTATAAGTCTGTATTTTGACGTATAATACTGGGGTTATGGCAGCAGATAGCTCCCATAACCACGGTATTTTCTTCAACGGCGGGCAATCCTCTTTTAGATAAAAGTGGTCTCCACGGCGGATTAACCGCAAGATCACTTTTATCGGCGGCAGGAGAGGTGCCCCCTCCTGCCACGCTCCGGTCGTCTTCGCCACTTCCAAAAGCTTCTCAGTAGCATGGAGCCGAGTGAGGGAAAGATGGCCCCCACTCGGCTCCATAACATTGGATGACAGAAGCAACGTCAGACATCACTTCCGCCCAATTGTCCTAAAGGGGAAAAAATACATTTATTTACTTTTATTGCATTTAAGTGTAAATATGAGCTCTGAGGTCTTTTTGACCCCAGATCTCACATTGAAGAGGTCCTGTCATGCTTTTTTTCTATTACACCCTCTGCCAGATTCCTACCACCCCACCCCCTGTCATCTTTATTTCCCCTGTACCCCACCGCAAGCTTCCTACCACCCCACCCCCTGTCATCTTTATTTCCCCTGTACCCCACTGCCAGCTTCCTACCACCCTACCCCCTGTCATATTTATTTCCCCTGTACCCCACTATCAGCTTCTTACTACCTCACCCCCTGTCATCTTTATTTCCCCCGCACCCTCTGCCAGCTTCCTACAACCCCACCCCCTGTCATCTTCAACCTCAACTGGTACCCTTCTGCTAGCTTCCTTTCACCCCATCCCCTGTCATCCTCATCCCCCTGTACCCCACTGTCGGCTTCCTACCACCCCACTCCCCGTCATCATCTCCATCCTCATCATAATCCCCCTGTGCTTGGCATCCTACCACCCCACCCTCTGTCATCTTTATTCCCCCTGCACCCCTCTGCCAGTTTCCTACTACCCCACCCCCTGTAATCTTCACCCCCATGTACCCCACTGCCAGTTTCCTACTACCCCACCCACTATCATCATCATCATCATCATCCCCATACTCCACCTCTGTTATCCAACTATCCTGCCCCGTCATCAAAATTCCCATCATCTCCTTGCATCCAAACCACCCTACCCCCCTCATTATCCTTATCTTGATCCCCCTTGTACCCCACTTCCAGATTCCTATCACCTCACCCACTGTCATCATTGTCCCCCTCTGTTGACATCCTACCAACCCACACATTGTCATCTAATCCCCATCATTCCTCTCTACCCCGCCTCTGGCATCTTACCATCCTTCCTCCTGTCATTATCATCCTCACCCCTCCTGTACCCCACCTCTAGAATCCTATCACCCTTCCTCCTATCATTACGAGTAGATATGATCTCAGCTTCTCATCCCAATGCTGCCACCATCACCCCAAACTGCATCCTGACATCCAACCAACTGTACCCCAACAGTTGCATCACACACCACAATACTGCTCTGCCACCCAGTGAGAGATAATGATGTGCTGTAACCTCTAGCAATCAATCAGTGAGCAGTAATAATGTGCAGTATCCTCTAGCAACCAATCAATGAGTGGTAATGATGTACAGTAACCTCTAGCAACCAATGGGTGAGCCGTAATGATGTGCAGTAACCTCTAGCAACCAATCAGTGAGCTTGAAGCAATCAGAGAGTGTGAACCAGATCTTTATGTTTATGACATTAAAGTTTTTTTTTAGATAAGTCTATGTGTGTGGTGGGCGGGTTGAGAGGGATGGCACACACTGGAGGTTCCAGCCAGCTGTAACACCCACTCACATGGAGAGTCAAGAGCGGTAGCGCTGCTAGGATGGGGTGACGGGAGGAGTCAGACATGTGTGGACTGTGGAGAGGATAATATAGGATGAAACCAGAGCCACCAAGTTGGAGCCTAGAGAGGACCATCTGACTGAGCCCTGCACGGTGCATCTGAGAGAAGGTCGGTGACAGCTACTGCAATGCCAGTCTGAGGGGGTCAGTGATGTAAAGGGGAGTGAATACAGTAAGGTAAGGGGGCATTGATAGGAAGGTTCCCCCTTATATTAGTAACCCCCACCCCCCTTACCTTAGTGCATTCACTCTGCAGAAGGTGCTCTGTGGTCACCAGAGTCTTCCCCACATTACAGTTTCTGTTTTAAATGCAAGTTGTAACTCTGCAGACCCTGATGCAAAGGGCAATGCTGTGCACTCTGATATAAGGTGATCTCTGGTCACCAGAGCCCCCCCCCTTTTTTTTTAAATCAAAGAGGTTTTTATTGAACAGGCAATTATACAACAACTTCCAATGTACAAGTACAGAAATGAGCATTTCAACAATTAGCATATACACAAACATATTAGCCCCACAAGTACTACATAACCACATACTCCAAGCACCTGCAAGACACCACTCCATCCCCCCACCAACACAGGGCATATCAGTCATGGTAGAGATACAGTAAACATTCCCCTTATGGACACGGCAGAATTCTAGACATCACAAGCTCTTTAGGGCTAAGACCAAGTGTATCCAACCATCGTGACCATATATGTTCAAACCTACCGGAGCATCCCCTGTACTGGTAAATATAGTTTTCCATAATAATGGTGTTACCCATGTGGGTTATCCAGGAGGAGAAATTGGGTGGTGAGGTGGACTTCCAGCCCATTAAAATCAGTTTCCTAGCCTGAAACAGCGCTCTAGAGAATGCCACCCTGATTAATATGCAATTTATACAGTTAATTTCAATTGTTTGAATTATTTTTCCCATTTTGGGTGTGAGTGGGGCCTCATGTCTAAGATTTTCCTAAGGCAGACATGTCCAAAGTCCAGCCCGCGCGCCAATTGCGGCCCGTGTTCCAGTTTTGAACGGCCCGCCTGGTTGTTTGGACATGTATATCTTTTGTGGCCCTCCGACAATCTTGCAGCGCTGGGGCCACAAAGATGTATATGCCTTGGAGGACAGGGAGGAGGTGGGATGAGTGCCGTACACACACACAGTAGAATTTCTTGTTTACGGGCAGCCTCTGTAATAGGAAGTCCCGTCTCCGGCACTGCAATTGGACGACTGTTCTGTCCATCAAAAGAGGGGGGACTTCATATTAAAGAGGCCACCGTGTAAACAGGAGATTCTCCTGTAGGTACATTTTGGCGCTCGTGGGTGCATTCCTAGCAGTGGTGGCGGCATTCCTGGCAATGGTGGGTGCTGCATTCATGGCAATGGTGGGTTTGAAGATGGGCACTGACCCTTATTTTGCTTCACAGTTCTTTATTTAAAATTAAAAGAAAAGTGTTATGAGCCAAAAAATATGGTATATCCAAATAACACGCCCGAGCTCATCTCTTTACTCACACACAGCCACAAAGGCGAGATAATTCTTGTTGGGCAGTGTATTAGTGCTCGGACGAACACACCTAGACCCAATTTTTATGGTTCAAAGAATGTCAGGCAAAATGGTCGGCCCCAGTGGCGTTGCTAGGGGGGTGCGGGCCGCACCGGGTGACACCCACTAGAGGGGTGACACCATCCCGATTTAAAAAAAAAAATAGCTGACATGACCAGAGGTGCAGTTGGCTGTGTAATGTAAAAGGGGTGCAGTGATGCAGGGTGTTGTGTAATGTAAAAGGGTCCAGAGGTGCAGGGGGCTATGAGATGTAAAGGGGGCCAGTGATGCAGGGTGCTGTGTAATGTAAAGGGGTCCAGAGGTGCAGGGTGCTGTGTAATGTAAAGGGGTGCAGAGGGCTGTGTAGTGTAAAAGGGTCCAGAGGTGCAGGTGGCTATGTGATGTAAAGGGGTGCAGAGGTGCAGGCGGCTGTGTAATGTAAAAGGGGTGCAGTGATGCAGGGTGCTGTGTAATGTAAAGGGGTCCAGTGATGCAGGGTGCTGTGTAATGTAAAAGGGGTGCAGTGATGCAGGGTGCTGTGTAATGTAAAGGGGTCCAGAGGTGCAGGTGGCTGTGTAATGTAAAAGGGTCCAGAGGTGCAGGGTGCTGTGTAATGTAAAGGGGTGCAGAGGGCTGTGTAGTGTAAAAGGGTCCAGAGGTGCAGGGGGCTATGTGATGTAAAGGGGTGCAGAGGTGCAGGCGGCTGTGTAATGTAAAAGGGGTGCAGTGATGCAGGGTGCTGTGTAATGTAAAGGGGTCCAGTGATGCAGGGTGCTGTGTAATGTAAAAGGGGTGCAGTGATGCAGGGTGTTGTGTAATGTAAAAGGGTCCAGAGGTGCAGGGGGCTATGAGATGTAAAGGGGGCCAGTGATGCAGGGTGCTGTGTAATGTAAAGGGGTCCAGAGGTGCAGGGTGCTGTGTAATGTAAAGGGGTGCAGAGGGCTGTGTAGTGTAAAAGGGTCCAGAGGTGCAGGTGGCTATGTGATGTAAAGGGGTGCAGAGGTGCAGGCGGCTGTGTAATGTAAAAGGGGTGCAGTGATGCAGGGTGCTGTGTAATGTAAAGGGGTCCAGTGATGCAGGGTGCTGCGTAATGTAAAAGGGGTGCAGTGATGCAGGGTGCTGTGTAATGTAAAGGGGTCCAGAGGTGCAGGTGGCTGTGTAATGTAAAAGGGTCCAGAGGTGCAGGGTGCTGTGTAATGTAAAGGGGTGCAGAGGGCTGTGTAGTGTAAAAGGGTCCAGAGGTGCAGGGGGCTATGTGATGTAAAGGGGTGCAGAGGTGCAGGCGGCTGTGTAATGTAAAAGGGGTGCAGTGATGCAGGGTGCTGTGTAATGTAAAGGGGTCCAGTGATGCAGGGTGCTGTGTAATGTAAAAGGGGTGCAGTGATGCAGGGTGTTGTGTAATGTAAAAGGGTCCAGAGGTGCAGGGGGCTATGAGATGTAAAGGGGGCCAGTGATGCAGGGTGCTGTGTAATGTAAAGGGGTCCAGAGGTGCAGGGTGCTGTGTAATGTAAAGGGGTGCAGAGGGCTGTGTAGTGTAAAAGGGTCCAGAGGTGCAGGTGGCTATGTGATGTAAAGGGGTGCAGAGGTGCAGGCGGCTGTGTAATGTAAAAGGGGTGCAGTGATGCAGGGTGCTGTGTAATGTAAAGGGGTCCAGTGATGCAGGGTGCTGTGTAATGTAAAAGGGGTCCAGTGATGCAGGGTGCTGTGTAATGTAAAGGGGTCCAGAGGTGCAGGTGGCTGTGTAATGTAAAAGGGTCCAGAGGTGCAGGGTGCTGTGTAATGTAAAGGGGTGCAGAGGGCTGTGTAGTGTAAAAGGGTCCAGAGGTGCAGGGGGCTATGTGATGTAAAGGGGTGCAGAGGTGCAGGCGGCTGTGTAATGTAAAAGGGGTGCAGTGATGCAGGGTGCTGTGTAATGTAAAGGGGTCCAGTGATGCAGGGTGCTGTGTAATGTAAAAGGGGTGCAGTGATGCAGGGTGTTGTGTAATGTAAAAGGGTCCAGAGGGGCAGGGGGCTATGAGATGTAAAGGGGGCCAGTGATGCAGGGTGCTGTGTAATGTAAAGGGGTCCATAGGTGCAGGGTGCTGTGTAATGTAAAGGGGTGCAGAGGGCTGTGTAGTGTAAAAGGGTCCAGAGGTGCAGGTGGCTATGTGATGTAAAGGGGTGCAGAGGTGCAGGCGGCTGTGTAATGTAAAAGGGGTGCAGTGATGCAGGGTGCTGTGTAATGTAAAGGGGTCCAGTGATGCAGGGTGCTGTGTAATGTAAAAGGGGTGCAGTGATGCAGGGTGCTGTGTAATGTAAAGGGGTCCAGAGGTGCAGGTGGCTGTGTAATGTAAAAGGGTCCAGAGGTGCAGGGTGCTGTGTAATGTAAAGGGGTGCAGAGGGCTGTGTAGTGTAAAAGGGTCCAGAGGTGCAGGGGGCTATGTGATGTAAAGGGGTGCAGAGGTGCAGGCGGCTGTGTAATGTAAAAGGGGTGCAGTGATGCAGGGTGCTGTGTAATGTAAAGGGGTCCAGTGATGCAGGGTGCTGTGTAATGTAAAAGGGGTGCAGTGATGCAGGGTGTTGTGTAATGTAAAAGGGTCCAGAGGTGCAGGGGGCTATGAGATGTAAAGGGGGCCAGTGATGCAGGGTGCTGTGTAATGTAAAGGGGTCCAGAGGTGCAGGGTGCTGTGTAATGTAAAGGGGTACAGAGGGCTGTGTAGTGTAAAAGGGTCCAGAGGTGCAGGTGGCTATGTGATGTAAAGGGGTGCAGAGGTGCAGGCGGCTGTGTAATGTAAAAGGGGTGCAGTGATGCAGGGTGCTGTGTAATGTAAAGGGGTCCAGTGATGCAGGGTGCTGTGTAATGTAAAAGGGGTCCAGTGATGCAGGGTGCTGTGTAATGTAAAGGGGTCCAGAGGTGCAGGTGGCTGTGTAATGTAAAAGGGTCCAGAGGTGCAGGGTGCTGTGTAATGTAAAGGGGTGCAGAGGGCTGTGTAGTGTAAAAGGGTCCAGAGGTGCAGGGGGCTATGTGATGTAAAGGGGTGCAGAGGTGCAGGCGGCTGTGTAATGTAAAAGGGGTGCAGTGATGCAGGGTGCTGTGTAATGTAAAGGGGTCCAGTGATGCAGGGTGCTGTGTAATGTAAAAGGGGTGCAGTGATGCAGGGTGTTGTGTAATGTAAAAGGGTCCAGAGGGGCAGGGGGCTATGAGATGTAAAGGGGGCCAGTGATGCAGGGTGCTGTGTAATGTAAAGGGGTCCAGTGATGCAGGGTGCTGTGTAATGTAAAGGGGTCCAGAGGTGCAGGGTGCTGTGTAATGTAAAGGGGTGCAGAGGGCTGTGTAGTGTAAAAGGGTCCAGAGGTGCAGGGGGCTATGTGATGTAAAGGGGTGCAGAGGTGCAGGCGGCTGTGTAATGTAAAAGGGGTGCAGTGATGCAGGGTGCTGTGTAATGTAAAGGGGTCCAGTGATGCAGGGTGCTGTGTAATGTAAAAGGGGTGCAGTGATGCAGGGTGCTGTGTAATGTAAAGGGGTCCAGAGGTGCAGGTGGCTGTGTAATGTAAAAGGGTCCAGAGGTGCAGGGTGCTGTGTAATGTAAAGGGGTGCAGAGGGCTGTGTAGTGTAAAAGGGTCCAGAGGTGCAGGGGGCTATGTGATGTAAAGGGGTGCAGAGGTGCAGGCGGCTGTGTAATGTAAAAGGGGTGCAGTGATGCAGGTTGCTGTGTAATGTAAAGGGGTCCAGTGATGCAGGGTGCTGTGTAATGTAAAAGGGGTGCAGTGATGCAGGGTGCTGTGTAATTTTAAAGGGGTCCAGTGATGCAGGGTACTGTGTAATTTTAAAGGGATCCAGTGATGCAGGGGGCTGTGTAATGTAAAGGGGTCCAGTGATGCAGGGGGCTGTGTAATGTAAAGGGGTCCAGTGATGCAGGGGGCTGTGTAATGTAAAGGGGTCCAGAGGTGCAGGGTACTGTGCAATGTAAAGTGGTCCAGAGGTGCAGTTGTGGAGAGGGGTACACAGTAGTAACAAAAAGAAGGGGGCTGTGAGATGTAAAGGGGTCCAGTGATACAGGGTGCTGTGTAATTTTAAAGGGGTCCAGTGATGCAGGGTACTGTGTAATTTTAAAGGGATCCAGTGATGCAGGGGGCTGTGTAATGTAAAGGGGTCCAGTGATGCAGGGGGCTGTGTAATGTAAAGGGGTCCAGTGATGCAGGGGGCTGTGTAATGTAAAGGGGTCCAGAGGTGCAGGGTACTGTGCAATGTAAAGTGGTCCAGAGGTGCAGTTGTGGAGAGGGGTACACAGTAGTAACAAAAAGATATTGAAGGATGCAGAGGTATGCAGGGGGCACAGTGGGGTGTTTTTACATTTTAACGTGTGGGGGGGGTGCCAGATATTGGATCCGCCCCGGGTGCCAAATGCTCTAGGTACGCCCCTGGCCTATAGGCTCTTGAGATGTGAATTCCGGTTCTGGAGAAAGAGAGGTGGGGGGAGGGGACAAAAAATGGAGAGAAAGAAGAAGGGATAGAACGCACAAGAAAGATGGATAGGGAGAGAGAGAAAAGGGGAAGAAAGGAGAACAGAGAGCAAACAGTAGGGTAAAAAATATTTGAAATTTTTTATTGGGGGGGGGGGTGACACCATATTTTACCGCACCAGGTGACACCAACCCTAGTGACGCCACTGGTCGGCCCTCATGTTAACTTCATCAAATCTGGCCCTCTTTGAAAAAAGTTTGGACATTCCTGGCCTAAGGCCTCACGAAGCCTAGAGCCGCCTCTGGACATGCTTTTGTATCTGCAAGATCCAGGGTCCTCGTTTTTCGGGGCCTTCAGGCTGATTCAGGAATTTGGAGATTACTCCGGATTCCTAATTAATTGGCCAAAGTCATCCCCCTTTCATATAGATTATGCAGTAGTTCTTCCATCTGGATGTCCCATTCCCTTGTCTACTTCTTTCAAATATTTAGGGGTTGTGATACAGCTCATTATTTCACGGTTTCTGAAGACTAATCTTTCACCAATTATTGAGGCCTTTAGGCCCCATTCACACCTGAGCATAGCATTTTCAGGCAGAAAGTCGTGTAAATTTACAGCGATTTTTCTGCAATTTTTGTGGCATTTTTTACCGCTTTTTTTTACAGCGTTTTGCCGCGATTTTGTACAGGTCAAAGGTCACCAATGTAAAAAGCAGAAAAACACACAAATCTGCCTAAAAAAAAGTCCCAGAACTTGTTTGAGCTTCAGGCATTTGGAGCTTCTGGCTTCAGCCATTTGGAGTGGAGATGTGAAACATTTTCCATAGAGAATAATAGATTTTTTCCCCTCCAGCGTTTTGTAGCTTGAGGCTTCAAGCTACAAAACGCTCAGGTGTGAATGGGGTCTTAGAGAGAAGGTACAGAAATGGCAGAATTTGCTGATCACATTGATGGGGCGAATACATTTGTTTAAGATGATTTTTCTCCCTAAATTTCTATATATCCTCTCGAACTGTCCAGTCTTTGTGACGCTGCAGATTTTCAGAACCATTGATTTCATTATAGTGGGATTTCTGTTGGGATCATGAGCCCCCAGAGTCTCTTTAGCTGTTCTAAAATTACCATTTACAATGGGGGGTTAGCCCTTCAGGGCTTGCTCTCCTATTTTTTTTTGCATCACAATTGTCCTTTTTACACTGGCAACTCTTTCCCCAGACACTCAATGCCACTACTTTATTGGAAGCGGCGGTTGCCACCTCGCAAGAAACCCTATTAAACATGGTCTACAGGAAGGGGAACCCGGGGAGGAAGGTGGGGTCGGTCATAGAGCTTCCTGGTAAAAAATAGAGTTGCGGATATACCTAGGAGCTTAATCCCGATGGCAGAGTTCAGTCAGAGGATGGGAGTATGAGCAAAATGCATTGACAAATGACTATTGTAGATAGAAGGATGTAGGGTATATAAAGTTCTATCCCATCGCCCATGATTTCTAAAATAAATGTCGAAACCCCTGGGGGGGAGTTCTGCCCTTCACGGAATAGGGAGGATCGGTTACCTCCTTCTCCTAAGGGGAAAGTTGGGGGGGGGGGGTGTTGAACTGATTGTTAGCAAACAAAACAAAGAAAAAATAAAATAAAAATAAACTATACTGAGTTACAGGGTAGAGTTGGCGATTCTGGACATGTGGTCATAAACTGCTGATGGTTACACTATTGCCTGGATCATTGTGGAATTCATTGTTGACTATGCATGATGTAATCCATACCCGATGTCTTGTATGTTTAATTTTGGATATGCTCAATGAAAAAAAAAAGAAAAAAAAAAAAAGAAATACTATATGAACTCTACTTATTACACCCCATGTCACATGAGCTGTTCATAAGATGGTATGGTATTTATAACATAGCATTTAATTAGTAGTTGTACTACTGGAAGCCTGCAAGGCTTGAAGTGAGAGAAAGTTTCCAAAATGGGACTTGGACACCAATAAAAACCAGACAATGCTTCCATAGCTTTACTGCACAAAAAATAAAAAATATTATATTTTCGTTTCTTCCCACAGGAAATTAGGGGAACATAATCGAATGGTGATGGGGTCAGCTATAGGATAGGGTGACCAGACATCCCCGGATTGAGGATACTGTCCCCGGACCAAATCTGTCCCCGGTTTTGTCCCCGGATTGGATTTGAACAGGGGCTGGGGAAATTTCAAAGACAGTGCAGAATAAAAAAAAAAATCAGAATCACACCCCCCCCCCCCCCCTCGCTCTGCTGCTCCTACTAGCTTAGGGGGTGTATTTTTTCCCCATTATCTGTGCCCCTTTCTGATGATCATGTCCTGCCGGAGAGGAGGTAATATTTCTTCAGTTTCGGGTGCATGCCCATTCTTCTCCACTCGCATGTTCTTCTACCATGGCTTAAGTCCCGGCCAGCCGCCTGCCTATTCCCTCTGCCTTCCCTGGTGGAGTGATCTTCCTCCGCTCCCCACCCAGTAGTAGCCGTGGTGCGGAGAGTAAGACTTGAGAGGCTGTGAGGTGGGTGGCGACAGACAGAGAGTTGCTGATTGCTGCCATTACTAGTAGAAAAAAAAATATGCCCCTGGATTTCATTTTAAAAATCTGATCACCTTAATATAGGACCTCTGTCAATGAACTTCGGTGGACCAATGCAGCCTTGTTTGTAACATCACTTTATGTCACAGCTTAGATTTTTTGGATTCTGCTGAAATTCTGACATGATTCTGCATAGTTGCCAACATTTGAAAAAAAATTCCAGGGACACTTTGCAGCACAGCTATTAATTAATTACCACACTCTCTTCCCCGAAGCTCCACCCACTCTGCATAATCTTTGCCTACTTATCAGATTATAGGGTCTACTCAATAAAGAGAGAATTACAGGAAATTGAAACGGGAATTTCAAACTTAAGACCAATGTAGCATAATTGGAATAATTCTCCCATTCAGCTGCACTACTTCTGCTTAAAGTTTAAAATTCTCATCACAATTCCCTACAATTCTCTCTTTATTGAGTAGGCCTTTATAACACCAAATTCCCACCAACAACTATGCTGATGAATAACATTAATATGCAAAAATACTGTACGTGTAAAATTAAATAAATGGCCCTCAAAAAAATCCATGTATCGATTGTATTCCGCCATAAAAACCTTCTCTCCCTCACCGGCCCCCGAGCCTCCTGCCTGGGCAGCACTCTAGGAAAGCTTGGGGCTTCGGCCTATACAGAGGAAGCCGCATATCTGCTCTGCTCCTCCCAAGAAATAAACAGCCGGCTTCTCTCCTGAACCTGCTGCCGCTACTGAGAGCTGTACAGCCGGCCGGGTCACCGCTGGGGCCAGTACGACTACAGGGGACAGAGGAGGCAAAACGCCACCATTTTGTCGGTCAGCCCACTCACCTGCTGTAGAAGCGAGTGCCCTGTGAGGGGAGGAGACTTCATTCACCCCGAGCGACCCTACTGACCGTCCTTTACTGCTGTCACCCTGAGCCTGCACTCTTATCGATGCCCGCTAGATGGCGCACGAGCACACACACATACCATGTCTGCCTCCAGCTTCCTCATCTCTCATAGAGGCAGCTTACATACATGACCAAAATTAGTTGCGGTTTCATGTTAGCCGGGAAAAGTCCCGGCAGGCTAAATTAGCCGGGACTAGGTCCTATTTGACGGGACTGTCCCGTTAAAAACGGGACAGTTGGCAAGTATGGATTCTGCTGTTTTTGTATTCCTATAGACTTCAGTTCTGATACAAACAAAAGCATGTTGACACTGTCCAATAAAAAAACTGACAGTCTTCATACCTATTCAAAACACACATACAATTTTGGCAACCCATCAGCTCTTGGCAAAAAATGCATGTGGGCGGTGCAGTGGTGAACGTTCCTTGTGATTGTAAGCCCAGCTGGTTCTTGAACTAGTGCACCCTATGCACTAGGGGTACCTTTACCAGATGGCGCGTTCATCAATGCCCAAAAAGACCAGGCGGGAACTACAGACATGTGAACAGTCTAACAAGGCAGTTTCCCGACTTAGAGATGAGCTGACACTGCAAGTAGTATAAAGCTGAATCCCTCTTCCAGGAGTTGCCACATTGCTCTTCTTTCAGTGTGTTCTATTTGTTGTATTCGGAACCACACGACTCCACCAGCTATCATACCTCTGTTACCGCACTTTCCGTAACAGAATGAAACCCTGTTGGACACATAGCATGGGTCTCATGCATGTCCAAAGTTTACACTTCCTCTTCCGTTCCATCAGTTATGATGAGGGCCTCCATGATGCTGGTCTGCTCCCAACTGCTTTGTCAGATGGACTGTCAGGGAGGAAGCCCATGAAGGGTCCCCCCTCGCTACCGGAATATACCTTGCTTTTGCTTGGTACATTCACTTGACACAGTAGTGTAGTGTACTTCATACCCTTCTAGTGCTATTACAGACCCAGAGTAGTTTAGCATATATGCAGGGCCGCCATCACCTTTAGAAACTCGCGCCCACCTTTAGAAACTCGCGGCAGGGGCCCGCCACCCCCTGTTTTTTTTTGTCTGACTTTAGCAACTTGCGGCAGGAGAGAAAAGAGAAGGCTTGACTGTAAGGGGTTTGTGATGGCTGCCCTGCATATATGCCAGATGACACTCATGCACCCCTTTAATAACTTCAGACCAGGCTCAATACAGTTAAGAAGCTTTAGTGAAAGTCTTGCAGAGTAATATAATAAAGTAGAAACAAATGCTCCGGACCAGCGTGAGCCAGGAACACAGCAACACACACACCGAGCAGGAGGGCCACACACGGGAGGTGGTGGGACGACTGCCCAGGTGGAAGGCGTGGGGCGGCGACGACCTGCAACGATGGCGTCTGCCCCTTAAATACCCCTCCCCATAATGCACAACAAGGCGATCAACCCCCCTGATTGACTGCCGAGGAGAAGTATCCACACGACCCTGAATCTACTGCTGCCCCCTACCGTCTGGGGGTGACTGAAGTCCCCAGACAGGAGGATAGGCACACAGCACAGCCAGGGCCGGAACAGAGGCCTTAAATTTAGCCAAATTAACATGGTCAGAGTTAACTAACTCTCTGACCCCCCTTCTAAATTTACAATAGCACCTGCTATAAAACTTAGCAGTGCTCCAATCTCTTGTGAGACTACAAGGCCCAGCAGCCCGGCGGCAACTTCCCGTGCAGGCTTCTCTTTCCCTTCAAGCAGATGATGGCTGGCTGAAAAAGGTTACATCTTCATAAGTGTATCATGGAATGACACATACATGGGTAGGAGCAGTAGTGTATTTAGGTTCTGTGCTGCCCTAGGCCTGACTAAACTCGTGCACCCCTAATTCAAATATGACCCACCCCTTCCTGTCAAGGCCACACCCCATCCTGTTAAACTACTTGCCGACCAGCTGCTGCAGTTATACAGCGGCAGGTCGGCTCCCCTGCACGAGAGGCCGTAGCTATACGTCGCTCCCTGAAACGGCGACAAGGGGCACGTGCGTGCCCCCCGCTCGTCCCTGAGCCCGACGCGCTTGCCCGGCGGGTGCGATCACCGCCGGGCACCCGCGATCGCTCGTTACAGAGCGAGGACCGGGAGCTGTGTGTGTAAACACACAGCTCTCGGTCCTGTCAGGGGAGAAATGCCTGACCGTCTGTTCATACGCTTTAATTTGCCTCTCAGCCCAGTCAGCAACCATAAGACTGGCGCTACAGTAACAGTGCAGCCCAAGTCGGCAGGGGACTTTTTCCGTGCTGCCCCCCTGCAAAGTGCTGCCCTAGGCCTGGGCCTTGTTGGCGTAGGCCAGGATACAGCGTTGGGTACCAATTTAGGTACTCAAACAATGGAGAAACATTTTTCCATGGGACTTTTTAGCAGCAGAAAATCAATAGATCAATTTAGGATAAAAGATATTGGCCCGGATTCACAAAACACTTACGCCGACGTATCTACGCATCCGCGTAAGTGTAAATGTGCGCCGTCGTATCTGTGCGTTGTGCCCATAGAACTAGATACGCCTGAAAATAGGCTTCTTACGACCGACGTAACTTGCCTACGCCGGCGTATCTTGGGCGCATATTTACGCTGGAGGCATATGGGAATTTTCGATTCCCATATGCAAATGAATGAGATACGCCGATTCACGAACATACTTGCGCACGGCGCATTAATATACGATGTTTACGTAAGTCGTACGTCCAGAGTAAAGCTAAGCCTCATAAAGCAGGTGTAAGTCATGTTAAGGTATGGGCCAGGGAACAGCCGTCGTATTTTACGTTGTTTACGTAGTAGTACGTGAATAGGGCTGGGCGTATGTTACGTTCACATCGTAGGCATTGAGCCGTCGTATCTTAGGGAGTATATTGGACGTGAGTCGGAGCATGCGCACTGGGATACGTCCACGGGACGGCGCATGCGCCGTTCGTTCGGCCCATCATTTGCATGGGGTCACGCTTCATTTAAATGGATCACGCCCACCTTCCACCTACTTTGAATTAGGCGGGCTTACGCCGACGATTTTACGTTACGCCGGCGCAACGTTGGGAGCATTTGCATTGTGAATTCGGTGCTTGGCTCTCTGCTTTACGTCGGCTGGTTTACAGTCCCCAGAAACCCAAGGAGTTGTATGTGGCTGGGAGGAGGTAGTTACGGGTTATGTGACCTGTAGTGACCCAGCGGGATCATTACTGGCTGGCAACCCTTTTTGATCCATGTTACAAGGGTAAGGTTGCAGAACTCATTCTGCCTTTGGATGAAACATCTTCAGGAGGCCTTGAAGAAAGGTTTGTGCAATGCATTTCCATTTCCAGAGCCTGGGAGGTTACCATTTCTGGTGCTGGACAACGTGTTGCTGAGGCTTCATTCAGTCAGAGGAAGAGCGGTGGAGAAGGTGGCCGTCTTACCGATGCCTTTAAAAAAAAATTCAGTCCTCAGCGCCAAGGGCTGATAGATTCAAGCAACCATCGCCAGCGTCTGCATTATATGGTGCAGAAATATCTAGGGCCAAGCCAAGTAAGCTGCTCCTATTTGATCTGCAACTGCCAAGATGCTGCACATGTGATCAGTTATGGCACAAGCTATTTGATGGTTTGACAGTTTGGTTGAGAGCACAGACACAAATGTGACAGTTAGCAATCCTGGTGTAGCGCTACCCCCGCAGGAGCCGCTGGTTGTTTTGGGATCTACTCTCTTTTACTTGGCTCACCCCTATTTAATTGACTCAAACTCTCCCTTGACACATCAGAAGTCTGGTAGGTAAGGTATTGTAACCTCTGCTTGGCTGGGGTCACAATAGCTGACACACAACAGGCAGTAACAATATGACAACAGTATTACCTGCTTTTATGGATTGTCCCTCCAGACGAGAAAATACACTTCACACAGTTGATATATTTAAATCAGAAAGGATAAGTTTACTTTATGTGAACTTAAGAAACAGGCTTAGATTTGAACCACAAACAAATAACTGTCAGGTAATGACTCACTGTGATTCAGCAAGGGCCCTTGCAGGAATCAGCAATCAATAGCAATGAAAAGACCTAAACTAAAGAATGGTACCATTCACTTAAAGTGGAGGTTCACCCAAAAAGTTAATTTTTAACATTAGAATGAGGCTCGTTTTGTCAAGGGGAATCGGGTGTTTTTTTTTAAATCGAAGCAGTACTTACTGTTTTAGAGATAGATCTTCTCCGCCGCTTCCGGGTATGGGCTGTGGGACTGGGCATTCCTATTTGATTGACAGGCTTCCCACAGGCTTCCGACAGTCGCATACATCGCGTCACGATTTTCCGAAAGTAGCCGAACGTCGGTGCGCAGGGGCCGTATAGAGCCGCACCGACGTTCGGCTTCTTTCGGCTACTCGTGACGCGATGTATGCGACCGTCGGAAGCCTGTCGGAAGCCTGTCAATCAAATATGAACGCCCAGTCCCGAAGACCATACCCGGAAGCGGCGGAGAAGATCTATCTCTAAAACGGTAAGTACTGCTTCGATTTAAAAAAAAACCAATGAGCATCAATCTAATGTTAAAAAAAAAATTTCGGGTGAACTCCCGCTTTAAGCCAAAATAGGCAGTCTATGCTCGCGAGCGCCCTCTAGTGGGCAGTCCTGTGAAACAGTTATGGTCCACGTCGCGGCCGGTTGGTGCACGTTAAATTTATAATCCACAAGTGGCAATTGGTGAAACGTTGGTGAACTGATCGCTCGTCCGCGTCAGTCACTTCTATAAAACACTTAAACAGTTAACGGGGCCTCCAAGTTTCAGCTGGAGGCCAACACGTGTCTCCGGCCTGTGAGGTGGCACTGAGGTGTCTGTCTAAGAAGAGAGTTAGAAGTTGAGCGTGTGCTCTCTCACCCGACAGGCTGATCCGCCTGAGTTCCTCTCAGAAGGCGCGTCGGTAAATCACTGCTTCACAGCACAAGGATCCCGGACGAGGGTGCTCCACTGTTTCAGTTGTCAGCTGGGCTGCCTCTTCGATCTCCGGGAACACGGGCTGGATACTGGAGTCTTTCTTCCTTCCGGATGGCTGTTCTCTCTGTGAATTTAGGCCCAGGCTTCTGGCCTAGCGACACGCTGTGCTGTCTACAGCAGCTCCGCAGAGGAGAAGATGCTGGTCCAGAGAGAGCGAGATCAGGTGCGCCCTCTGTTTAAGTAACCTCCCCCATAAGTCTGTGCGGAGGTGTCACATGTTCCAATGCTGCAGGGCATTGTGGGATATGTAGTCTGTTTCTCCTAAGAGTCAATGGAGTCCATATCTCCAGCTACTCGCAATCCCAAAATGCATAACTCCTTAAAGGTACCGTATTTATTGGGGTATAGCGCGCTCCCGCGTATAGCGCGCACCCCTAAAGTTGCCCCGAAATTCCTGTCAAAAAAAAGATTTTTGTACTTACAGTTTGGTGTCTTGCACGGCGTCCATCAGCGGCCTCGTCGGGTCCGGCGTCCGTCTGCGGCTTCGGGTGTCCTCTTTGTCGGGTCCGGCATACTTCTGCGGCGTCCTCCTTGTTCGTTTCCCGCGCCGAGTTTGAATACTACGCCGGCATATACCGAGCGCAGTACACTCACGTATAGTCGGCAATGCTCGCGCTGACGTCCTGGACGTACAGGGCGTGAGTGTAGCCGAGACTGCCCGACTATACACGAGTGTACTGCGCTCGATATATGTCAGGGCAGTATTCAAACTCGGCGCGGGAAAGCGGGTATCGGCGTATATCGCGCACCCACGATTTTGCCCTGATTTTCAGGGCAAAATAGTGCATGGTATACGCCGATAAATACGGTAACTTACATCTTTACAAGCGTGAATAAAGTTCCAGCGAGGATGGCCTGTCATTAGACTCTGACAGGATGACCCCGCTACACTGGCATTCCAGGAATCTGTTTTTTGAAACCGTTAAATTGATAGGTTTAGTTCCGATTTATGATTTAGCCTAGGTTCACACTTGTGTGATGCAGGAACTAGCACGATTCCAACGCCGTTTCCCGCATCACATCTCTCCCGCAGGCAGTTCACACTGCCCTCTGCAAACTGCTGTGGGTGTCAATATATTGTTAATGACACTCCCAGATTGGTTCACAGATCGCAGTGCGAACTGTGGAGTCGCACAGGAATCGTATCGCATAGGTAAGAACACCCATGCTATCTGATTCCAACGCCTGCGATCAGCACTGCAGTGTGGGTACGAATCACTTGTGCAAAGTCTGTGTTCGCACTAGTGTGAACCTGGACTTACTGCTGCTCAGGGGTTCCGGGCTTCAGCAAAATGACCACCTCCAGCAAGAAGAAACAGGAACAATGCTGGAGGCAATTTACAGCACACACTAATTTTGGTAACATAATTATTCATGTAGGATGTATGTTACTTGCTAAAGAACTTTATTTTTTATCAACTTATTGTGGCTAAAGTTCAGTTTTAGGATACCTTAACCACTTGCCAACTGCCCACCGTCGATCAATGATGGCAGAATGTACGGTGTGCGTCCCCTGCCGCGTCCCTAAGGAGCCGATGCTCATGCCACGCGGAGGCGATCTCTGCTGGACACCCGCGATCGCTCCTCACAAAGGAATTTGTGTGTGTAAACACACAAATCCCCGTCCTGTCAGGGGAGAGAAGACAGATCGTGTGTTCCTAGTCAGTGCCGATCCTGACCTCCCTGGGGCCCTAAGCAAAATGACATGTCACATTAAAGTTGAGAAGCGGGGGGGGGGGGGGCGCTGCCGATAGTGACATGTCACATATAAGATTAAAGTTAAAAAGCGGGGGGAGGGGGTGTACTGCTGTCAGAAATGACATCTTACATTAAAGTGAAGCGGGGGGTCCTGACTTCTTACCTCTTCTCTAAGGATGAGCTCCGGCGTGTTCGCATAGAACACGTGCGGAGCCCGCCAGGAAGTCGGCACCCGCGCTGCGCTAATCACAGCCAGGCAGACATTTCCCGATCTCTGCAGCCGAGCATCGGACAATGTCTGCCTGGCTGTGATTAGCGCAGCGCGGGTGCCGACTTCCTGGCGGGCTCCGCACGTGTTCTATGCGAACACGCCGGAGCTCATCCTTACTCTTCTCCCATGCAGCCAGCGAGTTGAGAAGCGGTGTGAGGGGCTAAAAATGACTTCTCACCAGGCGGGGTCTCTAGTAATTTGGGGGGGCACTCCGCAGCTTTGCGGGGCCTTAAGCGGCTTGCATAGTGAGCCTATAGGGCGGATCATCCCTGTTCCTAGTATATAGGAACAACGATTGGTCTTCTCCCCAAGTCAGTCCCATCCCCCCACAGTTGAAACACACAGTGAGGGAACACATTTAAACCCTTGATCACCCACTAGTGTTAACCCCTTCCCTGCCAGTGACATTTATACAGTAATCAGTGCATTTTTTTTAGCGCTGTATAACTGTCAAAGGTCCTGAAAATAGTGTCAAAAGTGTCAGATCTGTCCGCCACAATGCCGCAGTTCCGATAAAAATCGCAGATCGTCGCCATTACTAGCCCCTATTTTGTCATTATTTGACATTATAACTTTTGCGCAAACCAATCAATATATACGCTTGCCAAAAATATGTAGAAGAGTACATATCAACCTAAACTGACAAACAATTTTTTTTTTTTTTAATTGGGATGTTTATTATAGCAAAAAAATTATTTTTTAAATATATAAACCTGCAGTGCCCTGTGTGTGTATATATATATATATATATATATATATATATATATATATATATATATATATATATATATATATATATACACATATACTTACTCTGCATTCTCATACACTGTGTATATATATATAGATATATACACACACACACAGAGTGTCAGAGAGTGCAGAGGATGTATATGTGTGTAGATATGTACTGTGTATATATATACACATCCTCTGCATTCTCTGACACTGTGTATATATATAGATATATACACACAGAGTGCAGAGGACGATCCTGTACGATGTGTAGGATAGGACAGATCCAGGCCGGGTGATGCATTGTGTCGGGGATCCGGGGAGTGTCACACACACACGGGGAGGGTGGCAGGAAGAGGAGGGCACAGAGCACCGGGCAGTAGGAGGAGGAGGATGGACGGCACGCAGGAGGGGGAGGATTGCACAGGAACAATGGCTGAGGATTACAGAGAACTGGCCGGGCCTTCTCCATGTCACTGACCCCGTACTACATGTCACCGAGCCCCTGCACTGCAGACACCGGGTGAGAGCCAGGGGGGGGAGAGGGCTGTGCCGGGGAGGAGGAGGAGGAGGGGGGGATCGGGATGTCATCACTATACTGCACCGCTCAGGATCTGCATGGATAGGGATGGCACAGGAGGATTACTGGGTATAGAGATGTATAGCAATAGTGGAGTCCAGTACTGGATGTAAAGGAATGGCAGGGGGTGTCAGGTTATGGTGTATAGGAGGGAGGGATGTGACTAGCAGGGGATTTCTAATATAGGAGTATCATAGGATGCCTGCTTCTGGTATGGGGAGGACTTCTTGTACAGGAATATATAGGAATCACAGTTTGGGTGTGATATATATATATATATATATATATCAAAGGATCTTTTATTTAGAGTATAGGGGGCTGGGGAAAAAAAAAGAGTTTTATAGTGGAGGGCTGGGTGTATAGGATGGATTAGTAGAGTTTGGTTATAGTGAAGGACTGGATGTATAGGATTAGTAGAGTTTGGTTATAGTGAAGGACTGGGTGTATAGGATTAGTAGAGTTTGGTTATAGTGAAGGACGGGATGTATAGGATTAGTAGAGTTTGGTTATAGTGAAGGATAGGATTAGTAGAGTTTGGTTATAGTGAAGGACGGGATGTATAGGATTAGTAGAGTTTGGTTATAGTGAAGGACTGGATGTATAGGATTAGTAGAGTTTGGTTATAGTAGAGGACTTGGTGTATAGGATTAGTAGAGTTTGGTTATAGTGAAGGACGGGATGTATAGGATTAGTAGAGTTTGGTTATAGTGAAGGACTGGATGTATAGGATTAGTAGAGTTTGGTTATAGTAGAGGACTTGGTGTATAGGATTAGTAGAGTTTGGTTATAGTGAAGGACGGGATGTATAGAATTAGTAGAGTTTGGTTATAGTGAAGGACTGGATGTATAGGATTAGTAGAGTTTGGTTATAGTGAAGGACTGGGTGTATAGGGTTAGTAGAGTTTGGTTATAGTGAAGGGCTGGGTGTATAGGATTAGTAGAGTTTGGTTATAGTGAAGGACGGGATGTATAGGATTAGTAGAGTTTGGTAATAGTGAAGGACTGGATGTATAGGATTAGTAGAGTTTGGTTATAGTGGAGGACTGGGTGTATAGGATTAGTAGAGTTTGGTTATAGTGAAGGGCTGGGTGTATAGGATGAGTAGAGTTCGGTTATAGTGGAGGACTGGGTGTATAGGATTAGTAGAGTTTGGTTATAGTGAAGGACGGGATGTATAGGATTAGTAGAGTTTGGTTATAGTGAAGGACTGGATGTATAGGATTAGTAGAGTTTGGTTATAGTGAAGGACTGGATGTATAGGATTAGTAGAGTTTGGTTATAGTAGAGGACTTGGTGTATAGGATTAGTAGAGTTTGGTTATAGTGAAGGACTGGATGTATAGGGTTAGTAGAGTTTGGTTATAGTGAAGGACTGGATGTATAGGATTAGTAGAGTTTGGTTATGGTGAAGGATAGGATTAGTAGAGTTTGGTTATAGTGAAGGGCTGGGTGTATAGGATTAGTAGAGTTTGGTTATAGTGGAGGACTGGGTGTATAGGATTAGTACAGTTTGGTTATAGTAGAGGACGGGATGTATAGGATTAGTAGAGTTTGGTTATAGTGAAGGACTGGATGTATAGGATTAGTAGAGTTTGGTTATAGTAGAGGACTGGGTGTATAGGATTAGTAGAGTTTGGTTATACTGGAGGACGGGATGTATAGGATTAGTAGAGTTTTTGGTTATAGTGGAGGACTGGGTGTATAGGATTAGTAGAGTTTGGTTATACTGGAGGACGGGATGTATAGGATTAGTAGAGTTTGGTTATAGTGGTGGACTGGGTGTATAGGATTAGTAGAGTTTGGTTATAGTAGATGACTGGATGTATAGGGTTAGTAGAGTTTGGTTATAGTAGAGGACTGGGTGTATAGGGTTAGTAGAGTTTGGTTATAGTAGAGGACTGGGTGTATAGGATTAGTAGAGTTTGGTTATACTGGAGGACTGGGTGTATAGGATGGATTAGTAGAGTTTGGTTATGGTGAAGGATAGGATGTATAGGATTAGTAGAGTTTGGTTATAGTGGAGGACTGGGTGTATAGGATTAGTAGAGTTTGGTTATAGTGAAGGATAGGATTAGTAGAGTTTGGTTATAGTGAAGGACTGGGTGTATAGGGTTAGTAGAGTTTGGTTATGGTGAAGGACTGGATGTATAGGATTAGTAGAGTTTGGTTATAGTGAAGGATAGGATTAGTAGAGTTTGGTTATAGTGAAGGACGGGATGTATAGAATTAGTAGAGTTTGGTTATAGTGAAGGACGGGATGTATAGGATTAGTAGAGTTTGGTTATAGTGGAGGACTGGGTGTATAGGATTAGTAGAGTTTGGTTATAGTGAAGGACTGGGTGTATAGGATTAGTAGAGTTTGGTTATAGTGAAGGACAGGATGTATAGGATTAGTAGAGTTTGGTTATAGTGAAGGATAGGATTAGTAGAGTTTGGTTATAGTGGAGGACTGGATGTGTAGGATTAGTAGAGTTTGGTTATAGTGAAGGACGGGATGTATAGGATTAGTAGAGTTTGGTTATAGTGGAGGACAGGGGATGTATAGAGTTAGTAGAGTTTGGTTATGGTGAAGGACTGGATGTATAGGATTAGTAGAGTTTGGTTATAGTGAAGGACGGGATGTATAGGATTAGTAGAGTTTGGTTATAGTGAAGGACTGGATGTATAGGATTAGTAGAGTTTGGTTATAGTGAAGGACTGGATGTATAGGATTAGTAGAGTTTGGTTATAATGAAGGATAGGATTAGTAGAGTTTGGTTATAGTGGAGGACTGGATGTATAGGGTTAGTAGAATTTGGTTATAGTGAAGGACTGGGTGTATAGGATTAGTAGAGTTTGGTTATACTGGAGGACGGGATGTATAGGATTAGTAGAGTTTTTGGTTATAGTGAAGGACTGGATGTATAGGATTAGTAGAGTTTGGTTATACTGGAGGACGGGATGTATAGGATTAGTAGAGTTTGGTTATACTGGAGGAAGGGATGTATAGGATTAGTAGAGTTTGGTTATACTGGAGGAAGGGATGTATAGGATTAGTAGAGTTTGGTTATAGTAGAGGACTGGATGTATAGGGTTAGTAGAGTTTGGTTATAGTGGAGGACTGGGTGTATAGGATTAGTAGAGTTTGGTTATAGTGAAGGGCTGGGTGTATAGGATGAGTAGAGTTCGGTTATAGTGGAGGACTGGGTGTATAGGATTAGTAGAGTTTGGTTATACTGGAGGACGGGATGTATAGGATTAGTAGAGTTTGGTTATACTGGAGGACGGGGTGTATAGGATTAGTAGAGTTTGGTTATATTGAAGGACTGGATGTATAGGATTTGTAAAGTTTTTATGCATGGTGGAGGACTGGATGCACTGGAGGGGGACCAGATGTATAGGAATAGTATACTGAGTCTAATTTTCGAAAGTAGTTGAGAATGTTCACACAAAAAAGTGAAGTTTTACTTCAATTATCCAATCGCGTAAAAAGCAAATTTCCGTTTTATTTATTTTATCTACACATGATTGGATAATTAAATGACCCTTCACTCTCTTCTTAGCCCCAACTTGTTAACCTCAATGTCTGTATTTTATGTAATGCATTTATTAGGACAGCGAGGGATGACTAAGGAAAGGTACAGTGGAGAATTGAATATGGGATATTTATGTCAAAGTGGAATACTGAAAGTATAGAGATAGCAGAGGATGCTTGTATAGGAATTGCAGAGCTTGTCTTATTTTGGTATAGTGAAGGACTATATGAAAAATAATAGCAGAGGGTGTGTGGTTATGGTATGGTGGAGGCCTGGATCCAATGACATAGATGACGCCTGGATGTGTGGGTATGGTGGAAGACACGTTCCAGTGGGTTAGGTGAGAATGTATGAGTATGGTACCAAGGGGGACTGGGTATTTACCAGAATGGCAGAAGATGTATGGTGGAGCACTGGATCTAATGGGCTAGATGAGGATTTCTGAGCATGATACTGAGGAGGTCTGGATTTGTAGGAATTGCAGGAATGCCAGGTTATGGTATGGTGGAGGACTGGATCTAATGGGATAGGTAAGAATGTCTGAGCAAGGTAGAGAGGATGACCTAGATGTGAGGTTATGGTATGAAGGAGGACTGGATCTAATTGGATAGTTGAGGATGTTTGAGTATGGTACTGAGGAGGACTGAATGTATTGGAATAGCAGAGAGTGTGTGGTGGAGGACTGATGAGTCTAATGGGATAAGTGGGAATGTCTGTGTATGGTGCAGAGGATGACTGGATGTATAGGAATAGCAGAAGATACATGGTTATGGTATGGCTGAGTACTGGATCTAATGTTATGGGATGTATGAATATGGTATTGAGGCCTAGTGGATACTGTATATAGGAATATCAGAGGATGTGTGGTGGAGTACTGGATCTAATTGGAGAGGTGAAAATATATACGTACTGTTTGGTACTGGGGATAAATAGATGTATAGGAAAAGCAGAGAATGTGTGTTTATAGTATGGTGGAGGAAATGGATGTATAGCAATAGCAGAGAATGCGTGGTTATGGTAGAGGATTGCATGTAGTGGGGTAGGTTAGAATGTCAGCGTATGGTACAGAGGAGAAATGGATGTATAGGAATAACAGATTGTGTGGTTATGTGGTATGGTGGATGACTGGATGTAGTGGGAAAGATGGGAATGTTGGAGTATGGTACAGAGGAGAAGTCGATGTATGGCTATGGTATGGTGGAGGACTGGATGTAGTGGGATAGGAGGGAATGATGGAGTATGGTACAGAGTAGGGTTGTCCCGATACTAGAATCGGTATCGGGACCGATACTGAGCGCTCCCGATGCTTCCCCCGATACTCCCCCGAGAGCGGGTGGAGAGCGGAGCAGAGCAGTCCTCGTGTATGGAGGAGAGGAGAGCTGCTGCCACTGCCGCCTAGTCCCCAAAGAGAAAGCTAAGCCCCACCGCCGCTGCCGTCTAGTTGATTAGCGCTTGGGGAACATAACCGCTTTCAATTGAATAGCTGTGTGTTCCCCGCCGTGCCTCGTCATGTATAGCCCCACCCCCTTGCCCGGGCACTTTGATAGACAGATCACCTGTTAAATGAAAGCCGTTATGTTCCCCAAGCGCTAATCAACTAGATGGGGGGGGGGGGGGGCTTGGCTTTCTCTTTGGGGACACAAGGCTGCATTTAGGGACACAAGGCTGCATTTTAAAAAAAGTATCGGTAATCGGTATCGGCAAGTACATGGAAAAAAAGTATCAGTACTCGGTCCTATAAAAGTGGTATCGGGACAACTCTAGTACAGAGGATAAATGAATGTATAGTACAGCTGCACGATTCTGGCCAAAATGAGAATCACGATTTTTTTTTTGCTTAGAATGAAGATCACGATTCTCACGGCATAAAATCTTTTACATTTATACAAAAAAAAAAAATGGGCTAACTTTACTGGCTAGTTTTGTTTTTTAATTCATTAAAGTAATTTTTTCCCAAAAAATTGCATTTAAAAAGACTGCTGCGCAAATACAGTGCAACATAAAATATTGCAACAACCACCATTTTATTCTCTAGGGTCTCTACTAAAAAATGATATTATGTTTGGGGGTTCTAAGTAATTTTCTAGCAAAAAAAATAATAATGATTTTAACTTGAAAAGAGCTGTCAGAAAAAGGTTTGGTGTTTAAGTGGTTAAACGTTCCTAATTTACATACAGAAGTTTATTCCTTTGATGTGATACAATGTTTACACTTAACTTTCCACTGATAAAGAATGTTTTCAAAACTTGGCAGGCTGCCCAGACTTTGACTTTTGGCTGAGAGCAGAGAGAAAATTCTTTTCATGTCAAAGATCATGAAACCCTGTGTCAAGAATGGCAACGGAAAAAGATCGCGATAACGATTCTTGACGATTAATGCAGCTCTAATGTATAAGAATAGCAAAGAATGTGTGGTTATGGTTTGGTATAGGACTGAATGTAGTGGGGGGGATAGGTAATAATGTTGGTGTATGGTACAGAGGAGAAATGGATGTATAGGAATAGCAGAGATTGTGTGGTTATGGTATGGTGGAGGACTGGATGTAGTGGGAAAGATGGGAATGTCGGAGTATGGTACAGAGGAGAAATGGATGTATAGGAATAGCAAAGAATGTGTGGTTATGGTTTGGTAGAGCACTGGATGTAGTGGGGGATAGGTCATAATGTTGGCGTATGGTACAGAGGAGAAATGGATGTATAGGAATAGCAGAGATTGTGTGGTTATGGTATGGTGGAGGACTGTATGTAGTGGGAAAGATGGGAATGTCGGAGTATGGTACAGGAGAAATGGATGTATAGGAATAGCAAAGAATGTGTGGTTATGGTATGGTAGAGGACTGGATGTAGTGGGGGATAGGTCATAATGTCGGCGTATGGTACAGAGGAGGAATGGATGTATAGGAATAGCAGAGAATGCATGATTATGGTATGTTGGAGGACTGGATAAGATGGGAATGTCGGAGTATGGTACAGAGGAGAAATGGATGTATAGGAATAGCAGAGAATGTGTGGTTATGGCAGTGTTTCCCAACTCCAGTCCTCAAGGCACACCAACAGGTCATGTTTTCAGGCTTTCCATTATTTTGCACAGGTGATTTGATCAGTTTCACTGCCTTAGTAATTACCACAGCCGTTTCATCTGAGGGAAATCCTGAAAACATGACCTGTTGGTGTGCCTCGAGGACTGGAGTTGGGAAACACTGGGTTATGGTATGGTGGAGGACTGGATAAGATGGGAATGTTGGCGTATGGTACAGAGGAGAAGTTGATGTATGGGTATGGTGGAGGACTGGATGGTAATGGGAATGTCGGAGTATGGTACAGAGGAGGAATGGATGTATAGGAATGGTGATTATGGTATGGTGGAGGACTGGATAAGATGGGAATGTCGGAGTATGGTACAGAGGAGAAATGGATGTATAGGAATAGCAAAGAATGTGTGGTTATGGTTTGGTAGAGCACTGGATGTAGTGGGGGATAGGTCATAATGTTGGTGTATGGTACAGAGGAGAAATGGATGTATAGGAATAGCAAAGAATGTGTGGGTATGGTATGGTGGAGGACTGGATGGTAATGGAAATGTCCGAGTATGGTACAGAGGAGAAGTTGATGTATGGGTATGGTGAAGGACTGGATGGTAATAGGAATGTTGGAGTATGGTACAGAGGAGAAGTTGATGTATGGGTATGGTGAAGAACTGGATAAGATGGAAATGTCGGAGTATGGTACAGAGGAGAAGTTGATGTATGGGTATGGTGGAGGACTGGATAAGATGGGAATGTCGGAGTATGGTACAGAGGAGGAATGGATGTATAGGAATAGCAGAGAATGTGTGGTTAGGGTATGGTGGAGGACTGGATGGTAATGGGAATGTCGGAGTATGGTACAGAGGAGAAGTTGATGTATGGGTATGGTGGAGGACTGGATGGTAATGGGAATGTCGGAGTATGGTACAGAGGAGAAGTTGATGTATGGTGGAGGACTGGATGGTAATGGGAATGTCGGAGTATGGTACAGAGGAGAAGTTGATGTGTGGGTATGGTGGAGGACTGGATAAGATGGGAATGTCGGAGTATGGTACAGAAGAGAAGTTGATGTATGGGTATGGTGGAGGACTGGATGGTAATGGAAATGTCGGAGTATGGTACAGAGGAGGAATGGATGTATAGAAAAAGCAGAGGGTGAGTTTTTGTGATGAAGTGGAGGACTTCATTTACAAGGATTGCAGAGGATGTCTGAATATTGTTTTTTGGAAAGGAGAAAGTTTTGTTATCGTTGAGTGAAAAACTAGAAGATTTTATGTATAGCTGACATGTATAGATTTATTAAATGGATTTCCAAAAAAAAACATTGTGCAGTAAACAGTATACTAGACACTGTAGTTCATATTTATCTCAGTTGTTTAAGTAAGTAACGTTTATGATGCCGTACTGTAGGAGTAATAAGGTTTGTTGGAAAATGAAAACTGTTGATTGACTATTTATTTCCTCATACCCATCTAAAGAAGACCAATTCTTTGTCCAAGTTCAAAAGGAATCCGACCTAAAATCTTACTACTGCTGGTCAGGTGGTCTTTACTGGAGGATCTTGGAGCTCTGATGTCATAGCTAGTTCACCAATCAATGACTTTGCCTGAGCAGTCTCATTTCTTTGGAACCTCTGGGGCAAAAGATATCCCTCAACCAGTGCCTTGGCATAAGTCACGACTGGTTGCAGAAAGGCAGGCCGTGGTTTAAGCTGCTTGTCCTAGTTGTGTCTGGTTTTCATGGTTGTTGCTCCTCATCATTCTAGACATATAGTTGTGGCTCGCTGGTATAAACCTCAACATGGCCTGAAGATCATTTCTCATTGCCCAGAGCTAACGTCTCAGAGGAACATGCAGTGAAAGTATGGGCGTAAATGCCTAACAAGGCCAGGATTAGTTTTGGGTGATTCAGTCAACTTCAGAGAACAGTGAGCAAGCTTGGTTAGCTGTACGGGTGTTTCACAAATGCCAAATTATAATCTTGTTGGCCATACAATAGCAGCAGTTTTGTGTCCATTTCAACAATTTTTTTATGATCAAAAAATGCTTGCAAGACTGAAGGCAACCTAAAATGAATGAATTTGATTGAAGTGACTTTTTGTTTTGGATAGAGTGAAGAGGGATTATATCTGTCAGGTTTTATTGCTGTCTGTGCCCAGGTTAGATATTCGCCCTATTTGTCTTGTTTACCATTATCATTGAAAGTGGAAATAAAAGAATATCCCAAATTTTGGGTTGTCCCCAGAAAAGTAATGGAGGAAAAAATCTTCCAATGGGGACACAAGTTCTGTTGATCTGGTGGTCCCCAAGGAATTCCCTAAATTTGCAGGCATTTCCTCTTACTTCCTGTTTGGCTGTGCGACGGGAAGTTAAGGTAGATCTCCACAATGGGACATCAATGGGGGGGGGGGGGGGAATCTGACGGGATATAATGGGACAGGTGACTTTACATACACTTTATTTAAGAAGAAATTGAGATTAAACTGAAATTGATTGAACACAGGAACCCTACTGAGCAATCAGAAAATTGTAGTTTTCCCACTGCATTTGATGGGGATATCTGTGACTATTTCTCAGTGGTCGAATGAAAATAGTGCATTATTTTGATTCTTGACTTTTTACATTTGATTCTTTGTGTTTCAGTAAAAAAAAAAAAAAAGTAAAATCTAGATAGATTAGATTGATTTGGGCGAGTCTGATAATAGCGTAGAGCAATGGCGATGATATTGTGGCTCTACTGGTTGTATAAGTATAGCAGGAATATACACCCCCACAGATATTTTGGGGAATTCTGTATTGTTCTTAAAGGAAACCTGTTCTAAGAAATTTACAAAGCCTGCAATTGCTAACTACAGATCTGTTGGGTGTTGAAAGATATTAATCACAATAGCAGCAGCTGTGAAACTGCACAATCTCTTATTGTTAAAGTACAACTAAAGGCTCCTGTATGACAGTCTGAACTTTACAGGTTACTACTTTAGATTTACAGAGGAGGTCTAGGGCTAGAATTACTGCCCATGATCTGACATTCACGGCGATACCTAACATGTATGGGGCAATCGCTGTGTGTGTGTGTGTGGGACTGACGGGCGCATTCGCCTTTGCGAGCTAGCACAGGGGCACTTTACCTCCCTTTTTTTGGAAATAAACCCTCACATATACCCAGTGAAGTGAACAGCCTCAGATGATACACAGGGATGAAATAAATTCTCCTACATAGGTATTGCATATCTGCTGTCTTCAGCCTTATATACTGTTTAGAAAGTGTACATCGTGTTAGACTTTTTTCTCTTCCTGATTCACCTGTGGGTGTGGATTCTTGCCATGCACTGTGAGACAGCTGTGATTGGAGGAAAGGCACCCGTCACATAGGCAGAGACTTGCAGAGCTGTGCTCTCTGCTAATCTATTTTATAGCATCCATCCCAACACGGTTGTCAGAAGCTATCATGCTGCTAACAGAAGAACAGAGCAGGAGAAAGCCATGGGACTTAGGGTTTTAAAGAGAGCTAAGAAAACATGGCAGATATGTGCCCAGCTCAAGTTTCATGAATCGGGTTAACATCCACTTTAATTATTATTATTATTTTTTTTTCAATGTTGCTTTAAAAAAAAAAAAATTGATCAATTTTATTGCTGTAAAAAGGAATGTAAATATCCTTTGTGACAGGTACTCTTTATGGAGGAATCTGGGGTCTATAAGTCCCCAAATCCCTTCTCTGCCCTTGAAAGCATTCAAAACACCAAGATCAGTGTTTTTTGAATACTTTCAAGACTTAAAAAAATGGTATCATCTCGGTATAACAACCGAAAGTCCAGCGACGTACGGGTATGCCGCTGGTCATTAAGTGGAAATTACAACTTAAGCGCTGGTTCATTAACATTTAATAGACCACCTAGGCCTTGAAATCTTTAACCCTTTTTTAGGACAGGCAGTGTGCACAATTTATTTTACTCCAATTTTGATAATGAAGAGCTGTCAGCACAGTACAGGCAAGTATTAAAAAGCGGATCCAGACAAATTATTACCTGCACTACTAGATGTGCCCACTGTGTGTGCTCCTAGAAAAAAAAAAAAAAAACAGCTACATACAGTATACAGGGCTGTATTCTGGCAGTGGGATGGGAACTTGCTGTCCTGCTCCTAGAAAATTTGGGCTGAGTGATGCTCCGCCATTCACAGGAAGCTTTGTATTATATGATTGAACGCAAAGCTTCCTCTGAATGGCTGAGTTGCAGATTGTGACGTCATCTGCCCGCCTCTCTGCCTTAGCCAATCAGAGGAAACTGTATTTATTCATAGAATACAAAACTCCCTGTGAAGGACTGAGTAACACAACGGCAAGTTGAACTCCATGAGATGTGTGTGACATTTCAATTAAGTTTGTTTAGAAAAATAGGGAATGGAGCCATGCGTTGAGATTGACACATCAGCACTGTGCTGATCCAGCCGGCCCGCATCGCAAACCTGCCGCTGCTTTGTAACGCATCAACTGGTGTGAACATACCCTAAAAACTGGAGATTGACTTTAAATACTATATGGTAAACATAACTCCCCTTACATACAAGGGGAAAGCTAGGTAGGATTTTTCAGAAAATAAAATGGTAAGCGGCAACTTGTCTACCAGTGCCTTATTTGTTTTTATTGTTTGGGAACAAATGTTAAAATGCCTATTTTAGGCCTGAGGATTAATTAAAACTTCTAAACCGCATGTATTTTCAGAAAGAACAGATTCTGGACAATAAATTGGTGGCAGTTGCAATTTTTTGTCACATGATCGTAGCACAACTGTTTATCAAACCCATATTTGCAGTAAAAAGTTTAGCTGCTGCGAGAGGGGCGAGGGTTTGGCTGTTGTGAGAGGGGCAAGGGTTTGGCTGCCGCGAGAGGGGCGAGGGTTTGGCTGCCGCCAGAGGGGCGAGGGTTTGGCTGCCGCGAGAGGGGCAAGGGTTTGGCTGCCGCCAGAGGGGCGAGGGTTTGGCTGCCGCCAGAGGGGCGAGGGTTTGGCTGCCGCCAGAGGGGCGAGGGTTTGGCTGCCGCGAGAGGGGCGAGGGTTTGGCTGCCGCGAGAGGGGCGAGGGTTTGGCTGCCGCGAGAGGGGCGAGGGTTTGGCTGCCGCGAGAGGGGCGAGGGTTTGGCTGCCGCGAGAGGGGCGAGGGCTTGGCTGCCGCGAGAGGGGCAAGGGTTTGGCTGTTGCGAGAGGGGGCAAGGGTTTGGCTGTTGCCATAGCACCAAAGGCTGGGTGGTGGTAGAGCGCCCAAATGTGAGTAGTGATAGAGTACCAAGAGGTGGCCTATATCTGTGGATTCAGTTTTCACTCATGGTGACCACTGTTCATACATTTTTCATCAGATTCTCCGTTTGGCTTACACAGATTGTTAGATGTGTACTTTTAAGGGCCCTTTCCCATGAGGATCCGTACCTTTTCTTATATGCTTGCACAGCGGGGATCGCTCTGTTGATCCCCGCTGAGTAGGCAGATGAAAGGCCCTGTCAGATCTCCGCTCTCCCCTATGGGGAGGATCGGAAGAACACGGACCGTCTATCCTTGTTCACCCGATCCGCAGACGGATGGAAAAATAGGATTTTCCTCAGTCTGCAGAATTGGACCATAGCGGGGACCGATGAGATGGGGTGTCGGAGGATGTTCATCCGCTGACACCCGCTATCCCATAGGGATACATGTATGTCCGTATTTCATCCAAAAACGGATGGATGAAATACAGACTTGGGGCCAGATTCTCAAATGGCTTACGACGGCGCAACGCCATTTGCGCCGTCGTAAGTCCTAATCTGGCCCGGCGTATCTATGCGACTGATTCTTAGAATCAGTTACGCATAGATATCCATTAGATCTGACAGGCGTAAGGCTCTTACGCTGTCAGATCTTAGATGCAATTTGTTTTCCTGCCGCTAGGTGTCGCCGACGGCGTTTTCCCCGTCGTCTATGCAAATTAGCTATTTACGCGAGATTCCCGAACGTACGCGTGGTCGACGCAGTGAATTTACGACGTTTCCGTAGCTTTTGCGACGCGTAAAGTTGCCCCTGCTATATGAGGGGCAACCAATGTTAAGTATGGCCGTCGTTCCCGTGTCGAAATTTAAAAAAGTACGTCGTTTGCGTAAGTCGTCCGTGAATGGCGTTGCACGCCATTTACGTTAACGTCGAAACCAATGACGTCCTTGCGACGTCATTTAGCGCAATGCGCGTCGGGAAATTTTAGGGACGGCGCATGCGCAGTGCGATCGGCGCGGGAACGCGCCTAATTTAAATGATCCACGCCCCCTACCTGGATCATTTGAATTAGGCGGGCTTGCGCCGGAGAATTTACGATACGCCGCCGCAACTTTACAGGCAAGTGCTTTGTGAATCAAGCACTTGCCCGTAAAACTTGCGGCCGCGTAACGTAAATGAGATACGTTACGCCGCCGGAGTTTTACTCCATTCTACGAGAATCTGGCCCATACTGTCCACGTGTGAAAGGGCCCTAAGGATGTGTCAATTGCCTAGTTTAGTGACGACATCAACACCTTATCTTGAAGTAGTTCTGTGCTTGCCTTGGGGGGGTACATTTTAATGCCCCCCTTCTCCTTCAACATATCCAGACTTTCTTCTCTCCTCCAATACTCTCTTCGGCTGCCTGGAGTGAGGAAAAACCTGTGTAAGCTTGAAGTTGTTCTAGTTGCAGCTTACACCAGTTATTGGACAATAGTGCTTTGTTATATATAAACAGTGCTTAGCTCTGTTATGTCTTCAATGTGACAGGTTCCTTTTCTTGGGACTTCATAGAATCTCTATATTCAATCTTTTCTTGCCACCATCAACTGATGACATTGCTTGTGTCGCCATTTTGAACCTTTCCACCACAAATGTTTGTATTTGGCCCTCATAATCCTTTTTTTTTTTTTTATATTTTTTTTTTTTTAATACTATGATCTTCTTTCTTTTTTTCATCAGCTGGCAGCCATGGACCGGATGAAGAAGATCAAAAGACAGCTTTCCATGACCCTTCGGGGTGGGCGAACAGCTGAAAAAAGCCCTGGAGACCATTCAGAGCCCATCACTCTGGAGGACAATGGCAGCAGTGATAATGGTAAGTGATCCCGTCCACTGAAAACTGGAGGGTAGGATGGATCTAATGGGTGAGAGGGCACAGGTGAGTGGAATTTTGGTAAGGGCAAAGGAGACTGACTACCTTTTGTTGAGGATCGTGAAATGAAAAGAAAGGGCATTGGCTAAGACGGCTGATGAACTGGTCCAGGTGGAAGGTTGGTAAGGAAAACCTAAGGTGTGCAGAGGTTGAGGGAGGACCAGTTGGGGCTTAGCGTAAGAGTTTAAGTGCATAAGATTGCCAAGCAAAGGAAACTTAAAAAGCTCTAAAGTGGAATTCAATCCAAACGTTTTATTTGTGTTTTCTGAGGACAGGGGGTAGAATGTTACATGACTGTAATGCCTTGTACACACGATCGGTTTTCCCGGTGGTAAAAAGTCTGCCGGGAAAACCGAGAACCTTTTTCCCCCTACACACGGCCGGTTTTCCTAGCAGGAAAACTGCCATGAGAGCTTTGGCCGGGAAACCCGGCTGTGTGTATGCTCCACCGCAGTGTTTCCCATAGGGAAACTGCCGGGAATCCTGGCAGGAAAAAAGAGAACGTGTAGGGCCAGATCCACAAAAACGGGCGTATATTTAGGCAGGCGTAGCGCATCTCATATGCGCTACGCCGCCGTAAATCAGTGGCTCGTAGGGTATCCACAAAGAACTTGCTCACATATGTGGGCCGGCGTAACGTAAATCTGCCGGCGTAAGCCCGCCTAATTCAAAGTAGGCTTGGAGTGGGCGTGTTGTATGTTAATCTAGTACAGTGTTTCTCAATTCCAGTCCTCAGGCCCCCCCAACAGGTCAGGTTTTCAGGATTTCCCTCAGATGAAAAGGCTGTGGTGATTACTAAGGCAGTGAAACTGATCAAATCACCTGTGCAAAATAATGGAAATCCTGAAAACCTGACCTGTTGGGGGGGGCCTGAGGACTGGAATTGAGAAACACTGATCTAGTATGACCCCACGTAATTGACGCTTTTTACGAACGGCGCATGCGCCGTCTTTGGATGTATCCCAGTGCGCATGCGCGAAATCACGTCGCAAATAGTCAATGCTTTCGACGTGAACGTAACTTGCGCAAAGCCCTATTCGCGAACGATTTACGCAAACGACGGAAAATTCGGCGACGTCCATACTTAACATTGCGTACGCCTCATAGAGGCAGGGGTAACGTTACGCCGGAAAAAGTCTTCCGTAAACGACGTTAAAAAATTCCGCCGGGCGGACGTACGTTTGAGAATCGGCGTATCTAGCTAATTTGCATACTCTACGCGGAAATCAATGGAAGCGCCACCTAGCGGCCAGCGTAAATATGCACCTAAGATCCGACGGCGTACTAAGACATACGTCGGTAGGATCTAGCCCACATTCAGGCGTATCTTTTTTGTGGATACAAAACAAAGATACGACGGCGCATTGTAGAACTTACGCGGCGTATCAATAGATACGCCAACGTAACTTTGGATCTGGCCCGTTCTCTTTTTTCCCCACCGGGATTCCCGGAGGTTTTCCTGTCGGGAAAACTGCCATGGAGCATACTCACAGACAGTTTTCTCGGCCAAAAGATGTCATGGCAGTTTTCCCAATGGGAAGGGTTCAGCTACAGAAGTAGGGGGGCAGGAGTAGGTGGGGCCAGGTGCTGATTGACACTACATGCATAGAGGCAATAACAGAAAAAGTGTTGCCTTCATCCCTCAATTAGTATACATGTGAGAATTTCCCCCCAAAATGGTACTCTTTAAAGCAACAGGATATTACTGTATTAAATATCCTCTTGATAAGCTTTATTGTAACAAATTATCAAAAAAGTCTCATAAAATATATACATGGCTGTATTAGTACATAAAGTGCTTGTGGGAGCTTGTTACATATAAATCATTGAATTTCACATCATACTGCCCCACAAACATTGTAACGGTGGTTTTATGGTATGGCAATACTTAACGCGTTTCAGAAATTCTGCTTTACTTCTTCAGGGGAGCAAAGAAATGCAGGGCATGTATGCTCATCCATATGAACAGAGGTAGAAGCACCATTAAAACGGCCACTATTTTAGTAAAAACATGTTGCCATCAGTGCCTTTGTCCAAGATAGGATCACTGCAATCTCCAAAAGCCACAGTAGGGCACACTGGGGCTCAGCTAAGCGTGCATACCCAATATGGGGGTCCCCAATGAATTCCCTTTATTGCCAGGGATTTTCTCTCACTTCCTGTTTGCCTATGGGACAGGAAGTGAAGGGAAATCTCTGCAATGCAACACAGATGGCAGAAGAAATAAGTAAAAATCTGACAGGTTATAATCCCCCCCTTACGCTATCCAAAATAAAATAAAAAGTGTTGCCTACAGTTCTACTTTACTGGTAGTGTGGTTGTAAACCTCAGTCATAGAATCTGAGCAGAGTACATTCATCTGTAGTGTTTACTTATCACTCTCCAAAGCTCTAAAGTAGGCCATACACCGTGCAAACTTCTTTCCTGCAGCCACGGGTTGCAGGAAAGAAATTTACATGGTTACCCTATCAACACAGACAGTGATGACAGGGGAATCCCTTCTGCCAAGCTATTGAGAAGACTATATCCCAGATTCACGTAGGAGATACGACGGCGTATCTCCAGACACGCCGTCGTATCTCTGAGTCTGAGGCGTCGTATCTTGGCGCCTGATTCAAAGAATCAGATACGCCAGAATTTGTATAAGATACGACCAGCATAAGTCTCCTACGCCGTCGTATCTTAACCGCATATTTACGCTGGCCGATAGTGGCGTGTACGCTGATTTACGCCTAGAAATATGTAAACCAGCTAGATACGCCGATTCACGAACGTACGCCTGGCCGTCACAGTACAAATACGCCGTTTACGTAAGGCTTTTTCCGGCGTAACGTTACCCCTGCTCTATGAGGCGTACCAATGTTAGGTATGGACGTCGGAACAGCGTTGAATTTTTCACGTTTTACGTCGTTTGCGTAAGTCGTTCGCGAATAGGGCTGGGTGTCATTTACGTTCACGTCGAAAGCATTGGCTTTTTACGGGTTAATTTGGAGCATGCACACTGTGATACTTTCATGGACGGCGCATGCGCCGTTTGTAAAAAGCGTCATTTACGTGGGGTCACATTAAATTTACATAACACACGCCCACATCTTCCACATTTGAATTAGGCGGGCTTACACCGGCCTATTTACGCTACACCGCCGCAGCTTTGCTTTGTGAATACTGCAATTGCCAGTCAAAGTTGCGGAGGCGTAACGTAAATAGGATACGTTACGCCCGCACAAAGATGCGCTCTCCTACGAGAATCCGGGCCTATGATTATAGCTTACAGCTGTAGCATCAGCTAGCGATAACTGTATGAAAATACGGCAGGCTGGTTGTACCTAAGTTGATCGATCGTTCAACCTGCCCATTAGAGGTTTAAAACTTGTCTGGTTCCTGCTGAACCGGCCGAAATTTGAACCGTGTATGTGTCGTTTCTCTCTGGTGCTTCGTTCCTCTGTTATCGGCATGAGTTGCTTCTGAGAAGTTTCCCTGACTTATGAAATACATTTGTGTCGGAGGGAGGGGGAGGGAGCTCAGCACAGAGCTTGTCTATTCACAACCCCGTTCTTCTGCTGTGTAAAAGGGGGTGGTGTGCCTTTCCTCCAATCAGCTCTTACACACTGTAGCTACAGCCTCTCCGCCCCTTCCTCTGTGCTCCTAATTGATGAAGAAAGATTTTAACATTTTGAAGGGGTGTAGAGAGGAAAAGACTGCAGCTAAACAAGTAAAACTTAGGTAGGAGGATTTGTTTCATCTCTGTATCACCCGAGGCTGTTCACTTCACTGGGTATATGAGAGGGTATACATCAACTTTAAAGAGTCCCATTGTTTGGGGGAACATCTCACACATTACAGGCCTCTTTTTGTTTCATTTTTATTTATCGGGAGGCCATATTTCTATTTTAAATGCAGTTATGGGAGCTATGGTGACTATAGACCTACTTTAAATGCTAGTTATTTTGCAATGGAATTCAGCTCCCCCTGTAGTGCTTCTTAGATGTCCTATTACCTGTTTCAGGCTTTGTAAGGGATATCGAGCTCATGTGCATGCACCTGTTGTGAGGTTCACCTGGTTCTTCTCTGGCACACCTCCTAATTTCTTAGGCAGCCCATAGATAAATCATTTTATTTGATGTGGATGGGGGAATCTTCCTTGCTGTGCTATTGTATTCTGACAGCGGGGAGACTTCCCCTCTGACTTCTGTACAACCATCCTACCCATACATGGATCAACAAAAAATTCTGGTTCAGCAGGGATCATTGATTTTGATTCTTTAAAGGGGTTATAAAGGTTCGTTTTTTTTTTTTTTTTTTCTAAATAGGTTCCTTTAACCACTTCCCGACCGCCGCATGTATATGTACGTCCACAGAATGGCACGTACAGGCAAATGGGCATACATGTACGTCCTTGCCTTCTAGCGGGTGGGCGGTCCGATCGGGACCCCCCCCCGCTACATGCGGCGGTCGGATTCCCGCGGGGAGCGATCCGGGACGACGGCGCGGCTATTCGTTTATAGCCACTCCGTCGCGATCGCTCCCCGGAGCTGAAGAACGGGGAGAGCTGTATGTAAACATGGCTTCCCCGTGCTTCACTGTGGCGGCTGCATCGATCGAGTGATCCCTTTTATAGGGAGACTCGATCGATGACGTCAGTCCTACACACTAGGTGAACCCTAACTCCTACAGTGCCCCCTGTGGTTAACTCCCAAACTGCAACTGTCATTTTCACAATAAACAATGCAATTTAAATGCATTTTTTGCTGTGAAAATGACAATGGTCCCAAAAATGTGTCAAAATTGTCCGAAGTGTCCGCCATAATGCCGCAGTCACGAAAAAAATCGCTGATCGCCGCCATTAGTAGTAAAAAAAATAATAATAATAATACAACTATCCCCTATTTTGTAAACGCTATAAATTTGGCGCAAACCAATCGATAAACGCTTATTGCGATTTTTTTTTTTTTACCAAAAATAGGTAGACGAATACGTATCGGCCTAAACTGAGGAAACATTTTTTTTTTTATATATGTTTTTGGGGGATATTTATTACAGTAAAAAATATTGTATTTTTTTCAAAATTGTCGCTCTATTTTTGTTTATAGCGCAAAAAATAAAAACCGCAGAGGTGATCAAATACCACCAAAAGAAAGCTCTATTTGTGGGGAAAAAAGGACGCCAATTTTGTTTGGGAGCCACGTCGCACGAGCGCGCAATTGTCTGTTAAAGCAACGCAGTGCTGAATTGTAAGAACGCCTTTGGGCATTTAGCAGCATATTGGTCCGGGGCTTAAGTGGTTAATAAATATCCCCAAAAACATTTGTTTTTTCTCAGTTTAGGCCAATACGTATTCTTCTACATATTTTTGGTAAAAAAAATTGCAATAAGCGTTTGGTTTGCACAAAACTTATAGCGTCTACAAAAAATGGGATAGTTTTATGGCATTTTTATGAAAACATTTTTTTTACTAGTAATGGTGGCGACACCATTTTGGGACCATTATAATTTTTACAGCGATCAGTGCTATAAAAATGCACCGATTACTGTGAAAATGACACTGACACCTGTAGGGGGCGCTGAAGGGGTAAAGTGTGCCCTAGTGAGTGATTCTTACTGTGTGGGGGCGTGGTATGTGACATCACTGATCGTCGTTCCCTATGACAGGGAACATACGATCAGTGACACTCACTAGGAAGGACGGGGAAAGGTTTGTTTACACTTACCTCTTCCCGTTCTTCAGCTCTGTGACCCAATCGCGGGACACCGACTACGATTGGGTCCGCGGGTCAGGGAGCTCAGGACCGGGTTGCGAGCGCGCTGCCACCCACGGCTGGGCATCCTAAAGGGGACGTACCTGTACGTGCTTATGCCCAGCCATGCCGCTCTGCCGACGTATATCGGCGTTAAGCGAGTGCATTGTTGGGTCACTTGCCTTTTCCTTTGATTTCCCTTCTAATTTTTTTTTTTTGTCTGTATATCTCACTTCCTCTTCCTCCTCACTAAGCTTGCCCCCATCATCCGAGCCGTTCTGGTTGGGGGTTAGTCAGCATGCTTTCCCCCTTCCTTGGGAGAACATCCCTGCGGGGAGGCAGCCTCTCCCTGCAGTGATGTAGTCCCAAGGGAGGGGTTGAGCATGCTGAATAACCCCCAACCAGAACGGCTCGGATGATGGGGGCAAGCTTACTGAGGAGGAACAGGTCGTGAGAAATTCAGACAAAGAAAAAAAACATTTAGAAGGGAAATCGAAGGAAAAGGTAAGTGAACCAACAATGCACTAGCTTAAAGGAACCAATTTAGAAAATAAAAAACAAACCTTTACAACCCCTTTAAGGTCAGCACTAGGTTGGCATGCTATTGCCGATTAACCAAAACCTCACAGGAGGTGCATGCAATGCCCTCCTCTAACTTTAGATACAGTAGTTGTGATATTGTCCACAGGTCATCTTGTGGACGGCTTTCAGCAACTCTGACACACCCATTGGGTGGAGAAGCGCCCTGTGGCTAGGTTAAGCGGCAGTAGGGAATTATTATTGATGTACAGGCTTTCCTTGCCTGTTCACTGCAATTTAGAAATAATTATAGGCGGAGAAGCTTGTTAAATGAATAGTTCAGAGAAGCCAAGGGCAGGAACTTTGTTTGTTTGGGCTTTCGTGGTAAGTCACTTGATCGATTGTTGAAGCATGCGTTTGAAAAGGTTGTTTACACACAAACCAGTTCTTAAAGGAGGCCCCCCCGATGGTGAGTGCCCGCTTTGCATGCTCGCTGGTTTTGGGTTAAAATCGAGATTTTTTTCTTTTCCTCTTTTATTTTTATTCATTTAGTTTTGTTTTTCCGTTTTAATCTGTATTATTTTTGTTTTCTTTTAAGTTAATTTTATTCTCCCCTTGCTGTTCCCCCCCCCCCTCTCTGGCACCTCATCCCCCTTTAAACGTGTCATTTCCCACTGTGTCTGCCATTGTAATCACCCTTTCTCTCCTTTGTCTCTTTACTAACTGTGCCATGGCTACTTGTTCCATCGTCTTTTGCTTCCTTCGTCTCCATGCCTCCATCCTTCTCCTTCCTTCCTGCATCTGATCTTTGTCCTGCCACATCCTTTCTTTCCTCCTTACCCCTTCCACCCTTGATCTTGTCCCGCTCCCCCCCCTCCCCCCCTCAGAGCCCATCGTCAGAAATGGGAGAAGCCTCTCGTCCCACAGCATGCAATCCTTCCTGCACCACTACACCGCCAGCTCCTTCCAAAAGCCGCCTATCCCCCGGCCCCACAGTGCCGTCTGCAGGAGTCTCAGCTCTTACCTGAACCGGAGCAGCCGACTAGGTACGTGTGCGCGCGCTCCATCGAAAACCATCGGGCCTATTCAGTAAGGCGTCGCAAATGATGACGTGCAGTAACCCGTAGCGGATGATTGAATTTCTTTGTTGCCAAGTCTCATCAGCAAAAGATGACATTTGATTGGCTGCTGGGGGCTTTGCACAGTGCCTTACTAAATAAGCCTGTAGGTGTGCACAGCGGAATACTGATAGGTGTGGCCCCACTGCCATACCTCACTTTGGTTGTGTTGTGTTACGTATCACTTAGTGTGTATCTTTGTGAGATAGACTGAAATTGTCTCCAAGTCTTGTATTTAAGATGTATGCAAATATTTCATTTATATACGGTATTTTTATATCTTTTATTGTATACAAACCTCCAACCAATCATTAAATAGCCTTTCCATATTTTTTACTTGTCCTATTGTATAATTCCAACTTAAAGGAAAACATTTTTTTTCATAATAAGCATCCTTTACTTGCAGACATTCCTCTTTTCACTTCCTCATTGTTCGTTTTTGCTCAGATGTTGCTCTATTTCTTCTCTTTTCTGTTCACTTCCTGCTTGTCTGAATTTACTGACCACAGTGATGGGAGGCTTTACTGCGGTGGTCAGTAACATGCTCACCCCCTCCTGGGAACTACATCTGTGTGGCAGGATGCTGTCTACATGTTAGAGACTTCAAGGAGGTGTGAATTACTGGGCGTGCCGCAATTCATACTGGGAAATGTAGTTCTTACATGAACGAACGATGCAAACCAGGAAGTGAATGAGAGAACAGAATCTAGAATGCCGGAGGTGATATAGATGAAGGAATTTAATAGGTATTTACTCGTTTTTTAACAGAATCCTTACACTATTCTGTCTGTCTACCTTGCAGACATTAATTTTAGGCCAAATTTTTTTTTCCTTTACAACTCCTTTAAAGCGGTTGTATACCCTTTTTTTTTTTTTTTAAACTTTTACCTACAGGAAAGCCTATAATAAGGCTTACCTGTAGGTATAGGGCTAGATTCAGAAACAACTTACGACGGCGTATCTCCAGATACGCCGTCGTAATCTGAGTCTGAGGCGTCGTATCTTGGCGCCTGATTCAAAGAATCAGATACGCCTCACGGTTGCCAAGATACGAGCGGCGTAAATCTCCTACGCCGTCGTATCTTGGGGTGCATATTTACGCTGGCCGCTAGGTGGCGCTTCCATTGATTTCCGCGTAGAATATGCAAATGAGCTAGATACGCCAATTCAGAAACGTACGTGCGCCCGGCGGATTTTTTTACGTTGTTTACGTAAGGCTTTTTCCGGCATATAGTTACCCCTGCTATATGAGGCGAAGCCAATGTTAAGTATGGAAGTCGGGACAGGGTCGAATTTTCCGTTGTTTACGTAGTTTGCGTAAGTCGTACGCGAATAGGGCTGTGCGTAAGTTACGTTCACGTCGAAAGCATTGACTATTTGCAACGTGATTTCGAGCATGCGCACTGGGATACATTCACGGACGGAGCATGCGCCGTTCGTTAGGAACGTCAATTACGTAGGATCAAGGCTCATTTTAATACAACACGCCCACTGCCTGGACAATTTGAATAAGGCAGGCTTACGCCAGCCCATTTACACTACGCCACCGTAACTTAGAGCGCAAGTTCTTTCTGAATACAGGACCTGCCGCTCTAAGTTACGGCGGAGTAGTGTATCTGAGATACGCCCGCCTAAAGATAGGCAGATCTTTCTGAATCTAGCCCATAGAGAATATCTCCTAAACCTCTACGGTTTAGGAGATATTCCCCTCGCAATGCGCCGCTGATTGCAGCGGCGCATGTGCAGGGGGGATCCTCGGCTAAAGGGCTGGCCGCCGCTGGCCCTTGCCGGAATAAAATCTTACGCGCGCATGTAGACATCGCCACTCCAGCCAATCACAGCGCTGGAGCGGGGATACCCGGAAGACACGCCGGAGCAAGATGACCTCTCGCTCGGCGTGGACCAGGTAAGTTCCCTACACCTCGTTTTAAGGTAAGTATTTCATAATGAGCTAGTATGCGGTGCACAGTGTTACTGGTTCCCGCAGAGTGTCAAAAGTTTAAGTTAGTGTCTGATTGACCGCCGCAATATCGCATTCCCGCTAGATGTCTCGGATTACCGCAATTACTAGTATAAAAAAAAATTCCATTGTGTATCCCATAGTTTGTAGACGTTATAATGTTTGAAGAAACCAATCAATATACACTTATTGGGATCTTTTACCAAAAACATGTAGCAATACATATTGGCCTAAATTTATGAAGAAATTAGAATTTTTTTGTATATTTTTTTTCATTATAGCAGAAAGTAAAAAATATAGTTTGTTGTTGTTGTTGTTGTTGTTGTTGTTGTTGTTTATAGCTAGGGCTGCAACGAACGATTATTTTCATAATCGATTAGTTGGCCGATTTATTGTTTCGATTAATCGTTTAGTAACCTTTATACAAAAAAACTTTGCTTATTTTTTGGCCAATTTGTTGTTGGGCATATTAGAAAACACAAATTGCCACAAAAATGTTTTTCTGCAGCTTCTCCATTTGAAGTATATTGAACCAAAAAAACAAAATGGCACCGTTTCGCCTTAAAAAAAAGTCCTTGCCCTTTCCAAATACGCAACAGCTGAAAAAATCATGGATGTGAAACCATGTAAATTAACTGTAGTGTGTTTCTGCAAAAAGCACAGAGGTGTGACCCAGGCCTGAGATGTTTAGTAACATAATGGGGGTTAAAAAAACTAAATTTAGTACAAAAAGAGCAAATAATCGCTACTGTAAGGGGTTCATTTTTTTCTGTGGGACAGTGAAAGTAATATTTACAGTAGAATTTGCTCTTTTTGTACTATAAAGGGCAATTTTTTTAATTTTTTTTAACCCCATTATGTTACTGGCCGATTAATCGATTATGAAAATGGTAATCGATTAATTTCATAATCGATTAGTTGTCGATTAGTTGTTTCTGCCCTATTTATAGCGCAACAAATAAACGCAGTGGTCTTCAAATTGCACCAAAAAAAGCTCTATTTAGGCATAGCGTTGCATGCCGGCGCAATTGTCAGTTAGGCCCCGTACACACGACCGGATCTATCCACTGGGATTGATCCGCGGATCAGTTCCAGCAGATAGATCCGGTCGTGTGTACGGCCTAGCGGACATTTCCCAGCGGATAAAAATCCAACCGACGGATTCCCAGCGGATAAAAATTTCTTGGCATGCTAAGAAATCTATCCGCTGGAATCCAGTCCGCCGGACTTATCCGGTCGTCTGTACAGACTCACCGGATAAGTCCGTCCGATCCCATCCCTCGCATGCGTCGTATTGATTCGACGCATGCGTGGAAGTATTTACCTTCCAGGGTCGCGCACGTCGCCGCGTCATCGTCGCAGGGACGGCGCGGCCACGTCACCGCGGATGTATTCCTCGGGGATTTAGATCTGATGGTGTGTACAGCCATCAGATCAAAATCCGCCAGAGGATTTATCCGCTGGAAACGGTCCGTCGGACCATTTCCAGCGGATATCCTCTCGTCTGTACGAGGCCTTAAAGTAACGCAGTGATGTATTTCAAAAAGTGGCCTGGTCATGAATCTTCTGGAGGTCAAGTGGTTAAGGGGTTATTTCTTGATGTTTGTGGTGCCTCAGCGTAGCAGCCGCCACTTTTCATAGTAGACGGACCCTATGTGAAGACCTTGTTTTAGCAGACCCTCGTCTCTATTTTCCTCTTTGTGGCCTATTTGGCCTTTGACATCACCCTCAGAATCAGATGTAGCTGCTCACCCCGCCTACTACAAAAGGTAATTTCAGGAGTCAACACAACGTTTCAAGTCGTTTTTTTGGCAGCAGTTGGAAAGGCTACATAAATGTGGGTACAAGCCGTAGTTTTCTTTTGAGGCTCATCGACTACTTGGTTCCTGGTCCAAGCCTGCACTACTTTTGTCACGGGCATTATCCCATTGGAACAGAAACTGTAGCTTCTTTCTCTCTCCTGGCATTTCTCATAACCTTTTGTTTTTCTTTAAACATAACATTCTTGTTTCTGAAGTGTCTGCTCTCCCACTCGTTACATGAAGTCATGCTTTTTTTTTTTTTTTTTTTTTTTTCTGAAACATTTTTTTACCGTTGTATTTTGCTCCTTGGTGGCCGATTTTTTTACTTTTCTTTAAATAACCTATCCAGTCATCTATTAGATTCAACAAGATACCTACACAAAGTTTAGTAATTGTTCTAGAAATGCTTTCCATCTTCAAGATTTGGTCTCTTTTCTCAGACTTCCTTCATATGACCCGATTTTTCCTTCTGCGTAGAGATTGTGCACGAAGACCTAAAGATGGGTTCGGACGGAGAGAGCGACCAAGCGTCTGGCTCCTCAGATGAGGTTCAGTCACCTGTGCGAGTGAGGATGAGGAACAACGCTGCTCGTAAAATATCTACAGAGGTGAAACGCATTGGTCATTTGCTGTTTTTGTATAGGTTGACCACATAGATAATATGGTTGAAAAAAGACACAAGTCCATCCAGTTCAACCAACAAAGAAAAGATGAGGGGAAAAAAAAGCAAAAAACCTCCATATTCACTATCGAATACCCACAGTTGATCCACAAAAAAACAATAAAGCGTGATCTAATTTGCTCCATCAGGGAGAAAAAAAATCCTTCCTGACCCCCCCCCCCCAAAAAAAAAAGTTGGGATATTTCCTGGATCAACTATACCTATAAATATTAGTATCCAATAGGGTTGTCCCGGTACCACTTTTTTAGGACTGAGTACAAGTACCAATACTTTTTTTCAAGTACTCGCCAATACCGATACTTTTTTTTAAATGTGTCCCCAAATGCAGCCATGTCCCCCCCATATGCAGCCATGTCCCCCCCCACATATGCAGCCATGTCCCCCCCCACATATGCAGCCATGTCCCCCCCCAGATGCAGCCATGTCCCCCCCCAGATGCAGCCATGTCCCCCCCCATATATGCAGCCATGTCCCCCCCCCCATATATGCAGCCATGTCCCCCCCCATATATGCAGCCATGTCCCCCCCCCCCATATGCAGCCATGTCCCCCCCCCCCATATGCAGCCATGTCCCCCCCCCCCATATCCAGCCATGTCCCCCCCCATATCCAGCCATGTCCCCCTTACCGTACATGCTGCCGCGCCGTGCCCCCGCTTGGTTAATACGGGCGGGGAACATTACAGCTTTCATTTGAATTGCTGTAGTCTATTCAAATGAAAGCTGTAATGTTCCCCGCCCGTATTAACCATGCGGGGGTGGGGGGGCAAGTATTCTATTTCGGTATCGGGGGTATTTGCGGGAGTACGAGTACTCCCGCAAATACTCGGAATCGGTATCGGGACAACCCTAGTATCCAGTTTATATTACCGTAGATACTCGAGTATAAGCCGAGTTTTTCAGCCCTTTTTTTAAGGCTGAAAATGCCCCCCTCAGTGTACCTAAAATTCTCGACAGGCTGCGGGCGTCGATTGTTTAAAAGTCATGGTCTCCTCCTGGTCCCTTCCGGCATTTCCCAGCAGACACAGTTCTGCCTATCATGGGTGTTCTCTCATCCTCAGACTCAGTTTCCCAGCAGACACTGCGTTCAGTGTTCTGCCAATCACAGATGTCCTCTTGTCCGAGGATGAAAGGACGTCCGTGATTGGCAGAACACTGAACACAGTGTCTGCTGGGAAACTGAGTCCGAGGATTAGAGAACATCTGTGATAGGCAGAACTCTGTCTGCTGGGAAACGCCCATCACAGAAGGGACCAGGAGGGAATCGTGACTTTTGAACAATCAATGGACGCCCGCAGCCTGTCAAGAATTTCAGGTGCACTGACTCGGGCACAGTGAGGTTGCAATGGGCACAGTGAGGCGTGCAAATGGGCACTGTTGACCCTCTTTTCCGCTTACAGTAGCTGCTGCATTCTCACTCTAGGCTTATACTTGAGTCAATAAGTTTTCCCATTTTTTTTGTGGTAAAATTAGGTACCTTGGCTTATACTCGGGTCGGCTTATATTCGAGTATATACAGTATGTTCATTTAGGAAAGAATCCAGGCCACAGCACAGTGATTCTTCTTTTCTAAGAAGACCATTAAATGGGTTGTAAACCTCCATTTTTAAGTTGTACCTAAAGGTAAGTCTAAAATAAGACTTGCCTATAGGTACAGTAAATATCTCCTAAACGTGTCCCGTTTAGGAGATATTTACTTTGTACTGCGGCGATAAAGTCATTCAATGCCGTTTCTTCACTAGCGAGTGCCGTGACTGGCGGCTCCGGACAGACGCATGAGCCGGAGTCCGTGGTGGACATGAATGCGGCCTCCAGCGTGGGCTTCGTTTGCAAGTAAGTGTCACATAATGTGCTAGTATAGCATACTAGCACATTATGCTTTTACTTTGCAGGGTTTACTTCCTCTTTAAAGGATACGTATAATAAAAATATTGGAGTTCCCATCCACTTGCATATCCTTAAAGGGGTTTCCACCCATTTTTTTAAGTTTATTAAAAGTCAGCAGCTACAAAAAGTGTAGCTGCTGGCTTTTAATAAACTGACACTTACCTGCTCCAGCGACGCGCCGGCCGGGGGTCCGCTCCTCTCCCCCCCTCCCCGGCCGGCGTCTTCATTGTCACTGTGGGCACCCGGCCGCGACAGCTTTTGGCTTCACGGCCGGGCACCCACTGCGCATGCGCGAGCGGCGCTGCGCTGTTTGATTGGACAGGCGATCTACAGGGAGGGGCTGCCAAAAGGCGATATGACGTATCGCCTTTGCAGCCCCTCGGCGGAAAGAGGAAGTGGGACAGGAAGTCCCCTTTTCCTGAAGCCCCCACTCCCCCCCCCCCCCCCCAAAAAAAATTACATGCCAAATGTGGCATGTAAGGGGGAGAGGAGTGGGTTAAGAGGAAGTTCCATTTTTGGGTGGAACTCCTCTTTAAATCGGAGCTCCACCCTAAAGTGGAACTTCCGCTCATTGGATTCCCCCCCCCCCTCCAGTGCCACAATTGGCACCTTTCGGGGGGAAGGGGGGGACAGGATACCTGTCTTTGACGTGGTAGTGACATCACCGCGGGGCTCCCTCCTCTTCCTCACCTGGTCACCAGGCTAATAGGAGAGAGGAGCGGGGCCTCGCGCATGCGCAGTTGGGTTCCCGGCGTGAAGCAGAAAGGCTACACTGCCGGGTTCCCTTACCCGCAATGGCGGCGGCAGTGTTGCCTTTTGGCTTCACGCCGGGAACCCGACATCGAGGGACAGCAGGACAGGTAAGTGTCCATTTATTAAAAGCCAGCAGCTGCAGTATGTGTAGCTTCTGGCTTTGTATTTTTTTATTTTTTTCCCTGACTGAAAAGACATGTGCATTATAGGTGTCCCAACCCTTCGCTACATCCTGCTTGTGGGAGAAGTATAAACATGACGGCCTTGAAGTCTGGATCTTCAAAAACAGTTTCAGCTTCAATATTTTTTCCTATTTTACTTAGGTTCTTTTTGAACCTTAAAGTGGTTGTAAAGGTATTTAAAAAGAAGAAAATAACAAACATGTTATACTTGCCTGCACAGAGTGGGCACGTACCTCTTCTTCATGGGTCCCCCGCCGATGCTCCTGGTTTCTCCTCTATGTCCAGTGCCCCCTATAGGAAGCCGCTTCCCATGGGGACACTTGTGTGTGCTCCCTCTCAAGTCCTACAGCTGTATCAGTTGACACAGAGAGTGTGACTCGACCCCACTCCCTTGTTACATTGACAGCAGCGGGAGCCAATGGCTGCCAGTGGCCCGGCAAAGCCAGTGAGACCCAGAAGTGAGGGGAGAGAAGAGTTGCAGATTTTCACAGCGCTGGATCGAATGAGGGCTCAGGTAATTTAAAATAAGGTGAGGGGATACTGATGCCTAAACATTGTTTACCTTAATACAAGGAATACATGTTTAGGCCTTAGAACTAGTTTATCACCCTGAATAGATCCCCTTCCTTTTGATATCTGTCACATAATGTTGGGAGGGAACATTGAGCCTGAGGTATCTTGGACTGTGACTGCCGCCATTTAATCTGCATCTTGCTCTTTCTCTAGGATATTAATAAGCGTCTGTCCCTCCCAGCGGATATTCGTCTTCCTGAGGGTTATCTGGAGAAGCTGGCTCTCAGTAGCCCTCCATTTGATAAGCCCCTGAGTAGGCGATTAAGGCGAGTCTCTTTGGTAAGTAACACTGTCTGTAAACAAATTTTGTGTTGACGTTGAACCTCTTAAAGGAAAGTCCCTTTTTTGGTTTCCTATTTGATATTTGTGATGATTTACATATTTTTTTTTCCCTTTCAGTCAGAGATTGGTTTTGGGAAGTTGGAGACGTACGTCAAGTTGGACAAATTGGGAGAGGTGGGTAACCAACACTGACAAAGGTTTGGTGAGGAGCTAGACATGATTTGGGTGACAAAAGGGGTCTCCAATACACTTTTAAGCAAGCCAGCAAAAAAAACAAAAAACTAGCTAAAAACACAGGCCCGGATTCAGGTAGAATTGCGCATTATTTACGGAGGCGCAGGGCAAAAACGTTTTTGCCCTGCGCCCCCGCAAATTTGCTCCGCTGCCCTTGATTCACGGAGCAGAAGCTCCGTAAATTGCGCGGGCGCGCCGGCAAAATGCCCGGCGCAAGAGCACGCAATTTCAATGATCCCGTAGGGCAAAATGCCCGGCGCAAGAGCACGCAATTTAAATGATCCTGTAGGGGGCGGGAATCATTTACGATCGGCGCGGGAACGCGCCTAATTTAGAGCGCATGCTCCGTCGGGAAAGTTTCCAGACGTGCATTGCGGCAAATGACGTTGCAAGGACGTCATTTGCTTCAAAGTGAACGTGAATGGCGTCCAGCGCCAACGCAAACTACGTAAAATTCAAATTTCGCGACGCGGGAACGACGGGCTAATAGCAGGGGCAGCCTTGCGCGAAAACCGCCGTACGTAAACGACGTAAATTGCGTACGCAAGGCTCGCGCAACGTTGTGAATCGGTGTTAGTATGCAATTTGCATACTATACACTGAGCACAACGGGAACGCCACCTAGCGGCCACCGCAAGAATGCAGCCTAAGATATGCAGGCATAAGAGCCTTATGCCGCGCAGATCTTAGGCTTCAGTTGGCGTAACGAGGTTCCTGAATCAGGAGCATTCGTTACGCCGGGGCAAGTAAGCAATTGCGCTGTGTAACCTATGGTTACACAGGCGCAATTGCTTCTTGAATCCAGGTCACAGTTTTCAGTTGCATACACGTGCAAATATGCGTGGAATCCACATTGCCATGTCCAAGTACCTCTAGTATGTGTGGTTCCCAACTCTAAACTTAGTTTCCCTCTTTCTAGGGATAAAGGAAGTTGGTAACCTACAGGTTGTAATGCCACCTATAAGAGGATTTGACACTGGCAAACAACAAACTGTAATCCAGCTCACCCCAAAAAAATAAATCGAAAACCAAAAATTTTTTTTTGGAGTTAGTCTTTAACCACTTAAGACCCGGACCAAAATGCAGCTAAAGGACCTTGCCCCTTTTTGCGATTCGGCACTGCGTCGCTTTAACTAACAATTGCGCGGTCGTGCAACGTGGCTCCCAAACAAAATTGGCGTCCTTTTTTCCCCACAAATATAGCTTTCTTTTGGTGGTATTTGATCACCTCTGCGGTTTTAATTTTTTGCGCTATAAACAAAAATAGAGCGACAATTTTGAAAAAAATGAAATATTTTTTACTTTTGGCTATAATAAATATCCCCCAAAAATTATATATATAAACATTTTTTTTTCCTCAGTTTAGGCCGATACGTATTCTTCTACCTATTTTTGGTATAAAAAAAAATCGCAATAAGCGTTTATCGGTTGGTTTGCGCAAAACTTATAGCGTTTACAAAATAGGGGATAGGTTTATTGCATTTTTATCAATAATTTTTTTTTTACTACTAATGGCGGCGATCAGCGATTTTTTTCGTGACTGCGACATTATGGCGGACACTTCAGACAATTGACACATTTTTGGGACCATTGTCGTAATTTTCACAGCAAAAAATGCATTGTTTATTGTGAAAATGACAATTGCAGTTTGGGAGTTAACCACAGGGGGCGCTGATGGGGTTATATGTGACCGGAAGTGTGTTTACAACTGTAGGGGGGTGTGGCTGTAGGTGTGACGTCATCGATTGTGTCCCCCTATAAAAGGGCTCACACGATCGATGCTGCCGCCACAGTGAAGAACGGGGAAGCCATGTTTACACATGGCTCTCCCCGTTCTTCAGCTCCGGGGACCAATCTCGGGACTCCAGCGGCGATCGGGTCCGCGAGTCCTGCGGTCCCGGAGCTTCGGACCGGGTCACGGGCACACGCCCGCGACCCACGGCTGGGTACTAGTACAGGACGTACCTGTACGTACATGTGCCCAGCCGTGCCATTCTGCCGACGTATATGTGCAGGAGGCGGTCCTTGAGTGGTTAAAGGAGTTGTAAAGGAAAAACTTCAGTGTATACCGGCCCCCTGTTATACTTACCTGACCCCTCGAAAGTCCCGCGCTCAGTCCCGAGATCCTCTTCGCCGCTGATTGGCTAGAGCGGATGGATTGAGATCAACGCAGCCATTGGCTGGCACTGCTGTCAATTACATCCAGTGACGCGGCGCGCCGAGGGGCGAGGCCGAGTGATACAGTGAGCGGCTATGGCCGCTCACGGGATCGCGCCCGCACGGACTACACACAATGCGAGCTCTCTCGCATGAACGTGTGTAGTTTGTGCGGGGAGGACCAGAGACAGCCGCTGAGGGACCCCAGAAGACGTGGATCGGGGCCACTCTGTGCAAAATGAACTGCACAGTGGAGGTAAGTATGACATGTTTGTTATTTTAAAGAATTTTTTTTTTCCTTTAGTGACCCTTTAAGTCCTATAGGGATTTCTGTTCTTGACTGACTGTGCCTTTTATGTCTTTCTTTGTCAGGGAACCTACGCTACTGTTTACAAGGGCCGTAGTAAACTGACCGAAAACCTGGTTGCCCTTAAAGAAATTCGCCTGGAACATGAGGAGGGTGCTCCTTGTACAGCCATCAGGGAAGGTAAGTGACAAGGAAACAACGCGAATCTGGAAGGTTATTTTCCTTTGAAATACAGCTGTCTTGTGGGTTACCTCCAAGTCTTTAGGAACATCCAGTTCTGCCTATGGATGCATATTTTGGATGGGTTAGAAACTGATCAATACACACTAAAGATTTTAGCCTTTTAATATGTGGCCAGTGTTTCTAGTAAGCAGTCTTTTGTATATATTGCTTTCTGCTTTCGTTACTTGAACAATACCATTGCGGTTTTCTTACAGTTTCCCTTTTGAAGGATTTAAAACATGCAAATATCGTCACTCTTCATGACATCATCCACACAGAGAGGACCTTGACTCTCGTCTTCGAGTACCTGGTGAGTGATATCTCAAAAATAATCTGTGACTCGTCTATTAATGATGACCTAATGGAGTCTTTACCCGTAGGCCTCTTGCACACTGCAGCTTGAAAAAGCTCAGCACAGCTTTTTTTTTTTTTTTTTTTTTACTGAGCTAAAATTCAACCCATTATTTGTAATGTGCCTATGCACACAGTAGGGTGCATTTTATTTAAATCACTAGTAAAAAGGCTTAATTTAAATCATAACAGAGGTCCTCCCCTTCGCGCACGCCCTGTGATCACCCGAGGCACTGAGACTCGGGTGATCACAGATCCCGAGTAAGGGACTGGTCCCTGCCCCTTACCACGTGATCAGCTGTCAGCCAATGACAGCTGATCACGTGATGTAAACAAAAGCCAGTAATCGTTTTTTCTTTTTGTTCCTGACGCTAGCAGAGTCAGGAGAAAAAAAGATCACCGGCTCATGTGTAAGGGACATTGGTTCAGAGGAGGAAGGAGGCAATTCTGCCTCCTCTGTAAATTCAGTACCCCCTGCCAGTGCCACCTGCGATTTCCACCTATCAATGCCCATGAGTGCCACCTAGCAGTGCTGCCTATCAGTGCCCATTACTGCCACCCATCAGTGCCCCTCACTGACAGCTATTGGTGCCACCTATCAATGCCACCTATTAGAGCCACTTCTCAGTGCCCACCAGTGCCACCTATCAATACCCTTCAGTGCCACCTCTCAGTGCCTCCCATCAGTCCCCGCTACTGTACGCCTTGGCGATGGAGCCCCTGGCATTCTCCCTCAGGATATATCCGGGAAATCAGGGTCTCCGCCGTGGGGAGCTGGTGGAAACGGTCAGTCTGTACACTGACGATATGCTTCTGTACTTGGCTGATGCTAGCCAATGCCTGCAGACTTCCCTTGAGGTTATCCAAAACTTTGGTCGTTACTCTGGTTTGAGGATCAATTGGGATAAATCCCAGATCTTTCCCATTGACGTGAGCGTACTCACAGAGCTTCAGGCCTCCTCCCCCCTCCTTAGGGTTAGCTCCCTGAAATACCTCGGGATCCAGATTACTAGATCTCCTGAGGACTTTGTTAATCTCAACATAGAACCGCTGATGGCGTTTTTAAAATCTAAAATGCAGATATGGGCCGAGTGAACCTAATCAAAATGGTTCTCCTCCCCAAATTTTTGTACGTACCCTGGCATGCCCCTGGATACCTCCCTCTCAGAACTTTTTAAATCCATCAAAGCCATCCTCAATTCGTTGGTGTGGGGCACGTCCTGACAAGCGTTGAAAAATCCCACTGAGTTAGGGGGCGCAGCATTACCCGCTTTAACCCATATTACATGGCGGCGCAACTCTCCTACTTCTTTTACCTGAACAAGCACCATAGGTTACCTTACACTGATATGCTCCCCTCATGTTCCCGGGCTTACTCACCCTTTCCAGGTTCTCTTTAAGGACATGGGGGGTGCTTGGGCGTTGGGAAGTCATAAAGGCCTACTTTACCATCACTGCAAAATCTGGGAAGTGGTGAGGTGCAAACTGAAAACATCACCTACTCACTCTCATACACCCCTATGGGATAACCCTGGCCTAAACAAATTGCTTACCGTCCCGGACCAGGTCCTTTGGCTCAATCAGGGGGTGAGGTATTTGTCTGACGTCTATCATGGCACTGTTTTGAAATAGTTTCAGCAGCTTGAAGACGGATTCAACCTCCCTAATTCCACGCATTTTCGCTACCTCCAGCTCCGCCATGCCCTTCGGACTCAATTTGGGGATACACCTCCCAATGTTGAACAACTCGATATTCTTTACACCATAGCAGGGTAGGATTCCCGAAAACGAATTTTAGTGTTCTATAACTCTCTCCTTCGTCCCCCTACTGCTATTCTGGCTTATTAACTCAAAGATCGTTGGTCTGGGGATGTGGGGGAGCTGGAGGATGACGACTGGGAGGATTCTTTAGACGCCAGTAAAAAGGTTTAGACCAAACTGTCGGACCGCCTTACACATTTATATATTCTGCATAGATCTTATCTGACCCCTATCCTTTTAGCCAAATATAAACCTGATCACAACCCACTGTGCCCTAGATGCGATAGTCCCTCCAGTACCTTCTTTCACCTTCTCTGGTCATGCCCGGTAATACAAGACTATTGGTCGCACATAGTGAGATTTATCCATGATGAGATGGGGTCTCCCCTGACGCTATGCCCTAAACGATGCTTACTGGGGGTGTTCCCAGATCCAGACTTGGATAAACACCTTAAAGTGGATGTAAAGCCCCAAAAAAAAAATGTTTTGATGTCACAATGTAGAGAATAAGATTTCCTATCATCTGTGCCCAGTCTTGCCACACAGAGTTAATCCGGCTCTGAGCAATCCTCTTTTATTGTTCAGTGAAAATTAACAGACTTCCAGATAAAAACCTGTCTAAAAAGTCCTTTTCGTCCCCTTGCTTCGAGTGACAGTCCAATGAACTGTGGATCACCCCCCCCCCCCCCCCATATTATGATAAACATCCAGGAATGTGCATGTGTCCAAGCTAGTGCACGAGATATGTAAAAACCCTGTTACTCGAAGCAAGGGGACGGAAAGGACGTTTTATTTAGACAGGTTTTTATCTGGAAGTCTGTTAATTTTCACTGAACAATAAAAGAGGATTGCTCAGAACTGGATTTACTCTGTGTGGCAAGATTGGGCACAGATGATAGGAAATCTTATTCTCTACATTGTGACATGAAAAAAAAAAAATTTGGGAGTTTACATCCGCTTTAAAATATTTCTCCAGGAGTCGCTTTTTATAGCTAGGTTACTCATAGCGCGAAAATGGCTTCAGGCCGTGCCACCATCTTTCCAGGAGTGGATCTCTGCAGTTAATTGTGTATTGCCATATAAGAAGGAAATCTATGTTCACAGGGGCTGCCCAGCCAAATATGACAAGATTTGGGACACTTGGTTGGGAAATGCTGCCACGTGTAATGAATTGCCTGACTGAGCCTGTTTCTCTCTCTCTCTCTCTCCAGGTTTGGTTGTATATTCTGTGTATGTGATTGGATGGCCCAGCGGGTGTCCCCAATAGGGAATCTGGTCCTCTGGCCTTCCATGTTCTTGCGTCCATCTGTTTGGCCTAGGCACTGCAATGTTATTCGTACTGTACCGATAATTATTGTCTACATCAGGGGTGTCCAAACTTTTTTCAAAGAGGGCCAGATTTGATGAAGTGAACATGCGTGAGGGCCGAATATTTTGCCTGACAATCTTTGAACTATTAAAATTCAGTCTAAGTGTGTTCGTCTGAGCACCAATACACTGCCCAACAAGAATTCTCTTGCCTTTGTGGCTGTGTGTGGTGAAGAGATGAGCGTGGGCATGTTATTTGGATATACCATATATGTTTCTTTTGTTGCCCCAATGAATCCCAGAGCGTTGCTTAGTTTGAGCTTATTTGGATATACCGTATATACCATTGCCATGAATGCAGCCTTACCATTTCCATGAATGCAGCCTTACCATTGCAACCAATGCAGCCTTACCATTGCCATCAGTGCAGCCTGATTGATGCCCATCTGCAGCCATGGAGGGCAGAGGGAGGGGGGCGGGATGAGTGCCGACAGATTACAAACAGGAGAATCTCTTGTTTACACTATGGTCTCTTTAATACAAAGTCCCGCCTCCTATGATAGACCAAACAGCCGTCCAATGGCATCCCAGGAGACGGGACTTCCAATACAGATGCTGCTAAGTAAACAGAAGATTCTCTTCATGTAATCGGATGGCGCTCGTCCTGCCCACTCCTTGTCCCCTCCAAGGCAGCTCCGATAAATACAGCATATATCTTTTGTCACCCTGGGGGCCACAAACAATACATATATCCAAATCCCCAGGGGGGCCATATTAAATCAACAGGGGGGCCGCATTTGGCCCACGGGCCGGACTTTGGACATGCCTGGTCTACATGGATCCCTGTGTTATACTTGCTTCACTTGCACAAGATGTGTCATTGTATACTCCGTATGTCTTTACTTTTCCGAATAATAAAACACCACGTTATTTGTAAAAAAAAAAAAAAAGTCAGCAGCTACAGTGTTTGTAGCTGCTGACTTTAAAAAAAAAAAAAATTGTGGGTGGAACCCCGCTTTAAGTGGCCCTTGCTCTTCAAAAGATTGGGCATCCCTGGTCCACGCAATATCAAATAGAATTTAGCAGGGATGGTTTGAGCCCTTCATAATGGTCACCCCAGAACTTGGCTCCAAGATCTCACCAATACTGAAATATCAGAGCAGTTCTTTTATAAGCCCCATTGGCTCTTTAATCTTTTACATTTTCAATTGTTTTTTTCCACATGCAGGACAAAGATTTGAAGCAATATCTAGATGATTGTGGGAACCTAATAAACCTGCACAACATCAAGGTGAGGCAAGCTGTGTGAAGATGGTAAAAATAATTGTGGTTTTGGTTTTGTGGTGAAGCAGAAGAAATAACATCTCTTTTTTTCTCAGCTCTTTCTTTTCCAGCTTCTCCGAGGCCTCGCGTATTGTCACAGGCGCAAGGTTCTTCATCGAGACCTGAAGCCACAGAACCTGCTGATCAACGAGAAGGGGGAGCTCAAACTTGCTGACTTTGGTGAGAAATCAGCCAAGGGAGCCAGCAAAATGCCTTTCTTTTAATGCAAGGAAGCAAGATGTATCATTTGTAGAGAAAAGTTGGCCATACACTGAATGGACTGAACAAAACAGCGATTGGTTGAAAAACTCACTGCAGCTATTGTATTCTGACAGCTGGTGCCGTTGGCTGTCAGAATACCTGAACAGTCACTGCATCTGTTTGGCCAACAATTGTCTGCCTGGCTTTGTCAATTTTTCATCCTGAAAGTTGTTAAGTGAAATACAGAATAATAAAAAAAAAAAAGACGTTGGGTAGAGTGCTGCCAACAGGGCCACCCACTGATTTTAATTTAGGCTGGTTCATTAACCACTTCCATACTGGGCACTTATACACCTTCCTGCCCAGACCAATTTTCAGCTTTCAGTGCTGTTGCACTTTGAATGACAATTGCGCGGTCGTGCTACACTGTACCCAAACTAAATTTGTATCACTTTGTTCCCACAAATAGAGCTTTCTTTTGGTGGTATTTGATCACCTCTGGGATTTATTTTTCTGCTAAAAAAAATAAATAAAAAAGCCTGAAAATTTAGAAAAACAAATGCTTTTTTTTTGGTTTCCGTTACAAAACGTTGTAAATAAGTAAGTTTTATCCTTCACGGTTGGGCACAGATGGGGCGGCACGTATGGGCACAGATGAGGCGGCACGGATGGGCGGCACAGATGGGCGGCACAGATGGGTGGCACGGATGTACTGTCATATTTTGTACTGATGGATGCCAATCAGTGATGCCCATTGTGGGCACTGATTGGCATCCATTGTGGGCACTGATTGGCATCCATTGTGGGCACTGATTGGCATCTATTGTGGGCACTGATGGCATCCCTGGTGGTCTAGGGTGGCATACCTGGTGGTGGGCATCCTTGGTGGTCTGGTGGCATACCTGGTGGTTAGGTGGCATCCCTGGTGGTCTAGTGTGGGCATCCTTGGGGGGGGGGGGGGGCTGCGCTGATAATTGATCAGCACAAACCCCCCCTGTCAGAGGAGCAGCCGATCGGCTCTCCTCTACTCGCATCTGACAGACGCGAGTGAGGAAAAGCCGATCACGGCTGCTCTTGTTTACATTGTGATTGGACACGGCTGATGACGTGGTAAAGGGTCTCCGAGGGAGACTCTTTACCTAGATCGGGGTTGCGGGGTGTCAGACTGACACCCCGCGCAGCGGCTCAATATTCTGAGGATGTCATATGACGTCCACTCAGGATGTTGAAACCACTTTGCCGCCGTAATTTTTCAATAGGGCGGGCGGCAAGTGGTTAAAAAACAGACAAAATATACTTGGTGTATGTGCAGCTGCATACTGTAGTATATAAGTGAACATGAAAATGAAGAGCAGGTGAAGCGATGCATTTCACCCAAGAAGAGCTTCCTTAGGTTCCACTTAGTTTTTCAGTCTTTAAGATATCGTAGCCAAAAAGGACTTGATATACTTTATATTGTCAAAAGTATTGGGGCACTTGCCATGATTTTTAATGGTATCCCAGTCTTAGTCCATAGGGTTCAATATTGAGTTGGTCCACCCTTTGCAGCTATAACAGCTTAAACTCTTCTGGGAAGGCTGTCCACAATGTTTAGGAGTGTGTCTATGGGAATGTTTGACCATTCTTCCAGAAGAGCCATTTGTGAGGTCAGGCACTGATGTGGACGAGAAGGCCTGGCTCGCAGTTTCCGCTTGAATTCATCCCAAAGGTGTTCTATCGGGTTGAAGTCAGGACTCTCTGCAGGCCAGTCAAGTTCCTCCACCTTAAACTCACTCATTCATGTCTTTATAGATATTGTTTGTGCACTGGTGCATAGTCCTGTTGCAACAGGAAGGGGCCATCTCCAAACTGTTCGCACAAAGTTGGGAGCATGAAACTGTCCAAAATGTTATGGTATGCCGACGCTTTGAGATTTCCTTTGCTGGAACTAAGAGGCCAAGCCCAACCCCTGAAAAACAACCCCACACCATAATCCCCCCTTCACCAAATGATTTTGACCAGTGCACAAAAGCAAGGTCCATAAAGACATGGATGAGTGAATTTGGGGTGGAGGAACTTACAAATGCCCTTCTGGAAGAATGGTCAAACATTCCCATAGATACACTCCTAGACTTTGTGGACAGCCTTCCCAGAAGAGTTGAAGCTGTTATAGCTGCAAGGGTGGCCAATATTGAACCCTACGAATTAAGACTGGAATGCCATTAAAGTTCATGTGCGTGTAGGTCTCTGAATACTTTTAAAAATATATAGTGTATGTGTGTGTGTGTGTGTGTATATGTGTATATATATATATATATATATATATATATATGTGTGTGTGTGTGTGTGTGTGTGTGTATGTGTGTATATATATATATATATATATATATATATATATATATATATATATATATATATATATATATAATTATTAGTCCTTTTTGGCTACAATATCATAAAGATTGAAAAACTAAGAGGATCCTGAGGAAGCTCTTCTTGTGCGAAACACATCGATCCACCTGCACTTAGTTTTTCATGTTCACCTCTAATTGTATAAACTTTTATGCTGTATTTGTAGCTGGTATCTAATGTTTTTATATGTTGTTGTGCTTTTTAATCTGCAAAATAAAAATAGGCTTTTATGTTTATTTTTTTCTAATTCTTTGTTTTGTATTTGGGCACATGAAAATCCCTATTTCCCGCAGTCTCTTCTTTGTAGGGGCATGTGAGTGCTTTCTTTTTGATTCATGATTATAGCTGGGGATTGTGCCAACTGTATACAAAGTGATCTCCCACCCAATATTTGTACAGTTCAAGAGCATACAGCTTTTTTGCTTCTCCCAGCATGCAACAGATATTGCATGTTAAAAGCAGTACACATAGTAAACCAGAAAGAAGACAATCTTTATACTGTGCATGGATAAAAGTAAAAGATAATGGGCATTTGAAAGTTAAATGTTCCTCAGTCAAACCTTAAAGTTCAAACTTGATAAGCATACAAGGAGCCACCCTCCCTGCTCATGGTCTTTGTTTTGTCCCCGGATATTGCTGTAATGGTGTAATGCTGTATTGCTGTAATGCCCCTGTTCACTATACGCACTTTATATGGGAACTCTTTTTGCTTACATTTGGTACATACCCATTCATGTCTCGGCCATCACTCAGATTTGAGAGGATGATGCAGAACATAGATAGGCAGCCCTACCCACCCTACATGTGAGTAGGTCTCTAGAATGAGGCTGTGAGTTGCAATGAGCTCATATTTTACCTTTGCATTGGTGTAGTCCCAACAGAAGGATGCTGGCTCAAGAGAAAAAAGTTTTTTTCTGATGGTTTAATGTTTTTTTTTTACTGCTTAGCTTCTAGTGATATTGTCTTGTGAGTTGATAATGGTGAAGGAAAAGGAAGGAAGATGTCACACTTCACTTTTTTTCTTTCTAGGCTTGGCACGGGCAAAATCTATCCCCACCAAGACCTACTCCAATGAGGTGGTGACTCTCTGGTATCGGCCCCCAGATATTCTCCTGGGATCAACAGAATACTCTACGCAGATTGATATGTGGTAAGTAAAATGCAGAAGTGGACACCCAGATGTTAAGTTGTGGTTATCTGGCTTTTATACTGAACTTTAGTGATTTTAAAGCGAAATTTCAACCAAAAGGGGAAGTTCCACTTTTCTGCCTCCTCCTCCTCTAAAACTTCCACTTGGATCGCTCCTACCACTTGGATCGCCTAGGCCCCCTCTCTCTGCCTGCAGGCTCTTGGGACACGTCACATGTCAGACGGCTACAGGTCCAATCACAAAGCGCAGCTCACATATGATGTGCGCAGCCTATTGCATTAGGGTGTGCACACAAAAGCTCAAACGCACATGCATGTGTGTGTAAATACAGTTTATATACACACAATCTTCCTTGTGTCACTTTGCCCTGCCGGAACATTATCTCCCTGCCTGCAGAGCCGCTCAGTGGGAGTTCTTTGCCATCTCCCCACCGACACACAGCGATAATGCGAACAGTGGGATTAGGGTGTGCCCAGGCACAGACGGCACACCCTGTGCACACGCCTATGCACATGTGGAATGGGAAGTCAGCTGTGAAGTCACAGCGGGCTTCCTACACTAAAGATGCTAGCCCTGGGGACCTGAAGATCAGTATAGAACTGGCCCAGCCGAGGACCGCACTGGATCGATCGACAGGTAAGTATCCTTTTATTAAAAGCCAGCAGCTACAGTATTTTATAGATGCTGACTTTTAACTTTTTGTTCTCAGAGGGAAAATACTCTTTGAGGTAACATTAAAGGTTCCTTTTTTACCTTTTAAAATAACAAGCGTATTATACTTGCTTACTCTGTGCAATGGTTTTGGACAGAGCAGCCCCAATCCTCCTCTTCTCGGGTCCCCCACTGGCACTTCTGGCTCTTTCTCAACGTGTGCCCCCAAAGGAAGCTGCTTCCTATTGGGGTATTGTTCAGGCTTGCTCTCATGCCGCCTTCTCTGCGTCCATTGACACAGAATTTGATCAACATCCACGGGAGTCAATGGCTCCCGCTGCTATCAATCTGTGCAGTGAGGAGGGACAGAGCCAGGAGTGCTGCTGCTCTCATGCACATTGTTGGATTGGGATCGGTCTTAGGTAAGTATAAGAGGGGTGAGGGGGGACAAGTGCAGCACAGAAGGTTTTTAAGGTAAAAAAAACCTTGAGGCTCCATGCACACGTTGCTGCTACAGGAGTTTTGTGTCCTGCCTGTAGAAGCAACTCAATGTTATCCTATGTGTCCTTGCACATTAGGACGTTTACAGGCATGTTTTGAGATTAACGTTTAGTGGCAGGAAAAAAACCTCTTCTCATTTCTGATTGGAGCTCACTGGCAAAAAACTTGTCTAAACTTTGTACAAAAAAATGCTCTGTAAAGCCTAATGCCCTGTACACATGATTGGAGTTTCCGTCGGAATAAACTCTGACGAGTTTTTCCCATGGAATTTCGTTCAAGCTGTCTTGCATACAAACGGACACACCAAATACCGACCGTCAAAAATGCGGTGACGTACAACACTAGGACGAGCCTAGAAACATTTAAGTTCAATGCTTTCAAGCATGCATCGAATTGTTTCCGAGCATGCATGTTTTTTTCCCTGTCGGAGTTCCATACAGACGAACGGAATTTCCGAGAACGTGTTTTCTTTCTAACTCCGTTGGAATTTCCGATGAAAAAGGTCAGATGGGGCACACACACGGTCAGAATAACCGATTTGAAAAAATCCCGTCTGACTTTTTCCATCGGAAATTCCGATCGTGTGTGCAAGGTAAAAGGCTTTACAATCACTTTAAAAACAAAAATGTAACATATTGCAACTTACCAGTCCTTAGATGGTGACTGCAGTAGTTTTTGTTTTTCAGGATAAGAACATTTTCAGAAAGTACAGAAAATGCATGTTAATTCTGCTCGAAATGCAGTGTCCTTGTCACTTCTTGTGTGCTTTTTAAGCACATGTTTAAGAACATGTTCGCCTTTGGGAACATGTTCCACCCATTTTAAGGACGTGTCAGGCCCCGTACACACGTCCGAGGAACTCGATGGGCAAAACTCATAGTTTTGCTCGTCGAGTTCTGTGTGAAGCCGCCGAGGATCTCGGCGAGCCAACTTTCCTCATTGAACAACGAGGAAGTAGAGAACATGTTCTCTATTTGGCTCGACGAGGAACTCGTCGGCTTCCTCGGCCGAAAGTGTACACACAGCCGGGTTTCTCGGCAGAATTCAGCTCCGATCGAGTTTCTGGCTGAATTCTGCCGAGAAACTTGGTCGTGTGTACAGGGCCTCACATGCTCCCAATGCTGCAGCCGCTGCCTGATTTCCCCCCCCTGTGACAGCAGTACAGGGAGAAGTTCCCCATACTAGCTGTCAGTTTTTTTAAATCAGCGCAGCTGAATCATTCTCACACAGAGTTCTGTTTGTAAATGAACTACAACTCCTGACATCCTTTGCAGATGTCGGCTTGTAGTTCTCAATGAACGACAACGATGCTGTGGTAGTTCATTGATTCTTCCTGTCAGTGTATGTGCCTGCCCGTGCAGAATTTACAGACGCACAGATAAAATGACAGGTCTGCAGAAACTTTACAGGCTCCAAAAAAAATCATTTTTTTTTATCCTGCAAAACAAATATGCATTTTTTTTTTTAATTGAACTTATCCTTTAGGAAAGCAGACAAACTTATCAATCATATAAACTACTAATCCTATAAATCCACTATGTAACAGAGATAAAGAAAGGCAGACATGTTTGTGTGATGACCATGGCTCCTTTTATAAATACATTAGAGAAAAAAACAGCATAGCCACAAAGGAACAGGAACTGTGCTGATTTTAAAGACACTTCTGAGTAAAACACACAGCTCTGTCCAAAATGTTTGCCTTTGGCAAGTTACAGAGGGCCATATTTCCCGTCGGGTACGTTGTTTTCCTAAGTCGTTCTTGAATACGAATTTTCGTCAATGACACACACGTCGGCGTCATTGACGTTTTCTGTCGAGAACTGGAGCATGCGCACTGGGCTATTTTAAGCATGCACAGTTCGATTGGCACGGGGGCGCACTTAATTTAAATACAAGCCGCCCCCTTTGAATTACGCGGGGATACGCCGGGCCATTTACACCACGCCGCCGCAAATTACGGAGCAAGTGCTTTGCGAATAAGGCACTTGCTCCAGTAAGCTGTGGCGTAGTGTAAATGACTTACACTACGCCGGCGGCGTATCTACGAGAATCTGGCCCAGAATTTTAATTAATTTTTTATGACCGATCTATTACTTTTTGTCAGATATTAAACATAATATTCTTTATTTTTTTTTCAGGGGCGTTGGATGCATCTTTTATGAGATGGTCACCGGGCGACCTCTTTTCCCAGGATCTACTGTGGAAGAACAGTTGCACTTTATATTCAGGATACTCGGTAAATAAATGCACTAACCTACCGTCATTCAGAAGCACTCTTCTGACCTCTCCCTGTTTATGAGGATAGGTGGAGGAACACAAATACAGAGGAGGAATGAAGGAGAAGCAGGGCATTGCTTCCCTTGCAGACCCTCAGATACAGCTTCCTACCCATCAAGCCATCAGGGCAACAGTGAGCAGCAGTAGCAGTAATGACATTACCCGATCTCACTATAAATCTGAGACTAGCAATGCTCACACAGCAGATACTGTATACAGCTAAGAGGCTACAGAATATTGGTGCCTAGTCAAATTGGGGCATGCTCTCAAATTGTCCGACAACAAATGTGTTCCGTTGGATTATCCAATCGTGTGCACACAAATCCAAAGTACAAACACGCATGCTCGGAAGCAATGCTAACCATCAGACAACATTAGCAGAAGTTGCCCAAAGGGTGGCGCTAAAGAGCTGAAAAACCACGTAGTTTGCTGTATGTTGGCTGAAAATGTTCTGCCATCTGTATGCTGAACAAGTTCACGGACAACGCCCTTTGGACAAAAATCCACAGATTTGTCCGATTGGAAGTCCGATCGTGTGTACGAGGCTTTGGTGTAGCAATAGGTTGCTAAATGTTGTACCTTCATTAAATGTAAACATATTGCTACACTTAGAGGTGCCTCTCTTTTCTTTTATACTCAGTTGTGACATGATGCTACTCTTATATCAAAACATCGCTTGTATATCAAGTCAAAATTTGTTTAAAAATGTTGCTCCTTTCAAAACACTCTCAAACCAAGGTTTTACTGTATTTGGATAGTTGCCTTCATTTACCAAGCCTCTATTCTTTTCAGGGACACCCACTGAAGAAACGTGGACTGGTATCCTATCTAATGAAGAATTTAAATCCTACAGTTATCCCAAATATTTTCCAGATCCTATCCAGAAGCACGCACCCAGGTATGGGCTGCAAAAGATCCAAAATGTTCTCATTATTTCATGTGATGCTTTACTGCCATCTAAATGTACTTTCCTTTATCTCCGTAGGCTGGATTCAGATGGGGCAAATCTTCTCTCTAAGCTCTTACAGGTCAGTAAAAAAGAGAAGGGGCTGACTGTGAGTGGTAATGATCATTTGCATAATGAGTACACCACTGTAATTCATATAACTATCAACTGCTATCCTGCTGCTCATACCTAGCCCAACAGCCTGCAATCTTAAAATCATCATCCCTGTAGTCCAAAACTTCCCTAAAAATAGCAGAGGCTGGCAGCTGAATGGTTAACACAGTTGTCTTGAGGACAGACCGACAACATGTGTTCTTACTGTTGTGATGGAGAACATGCCCACAAAGCTGGCGGAATATATAAAGTTGATAGGTCGCAATATAGGGGTGTAAAAAACGTAATCTCCCCAGAAAAGTCCATGTTATTACATTAAAGTCCAATATGTCCATAGGATAATCCATCCAAAGTCTGTATGCAGGGCCAAAGAAGCACATATAGTAGGCAGCTCCACCAGAGAGACGGGAATCCAGCTCTGAAATTCAGCAAAAGGACGCAAGGGGGGCGCCAACTAAGTGCAGTATTAATAGTAGGCTTTAATAAAACAGCCAAATGGAAACTTGCATAAATAAGATGCAATGCACTTGTCAGCAGATTAAAAGATGTTACAGGGATCAGTCATCCCGGAGAAGCAGCCACATGGGGGAGAAAGCTGTGGGGCCACTCATCAGCCAAAGCAGGAAGTCTCAGGAACCACCATGGATCGTGGCACAGGAAGTGACGTCACACCAGGGGACGGCCTGTAACCATGTTGAGAGAACCTGGTTGGTCTGTGACCATGGTAAACACCCCCCCGGACGTCCTGGACTTTAATGGGGGATATCTGAATGATGCCTACAGCTACAGGCATCATTCAGATATCCTTTTCAGGCGGCGATTCTGCGCACCATAAGAATGATCATAGCGGCAGTTCCACCGATTCATCGTTCTTATAGGCGGTGGGAGGGGACATCCGCCGCCATCCGGTGCTTCTCTGGGTTCTCCCGTGCCATCGGAGGCCCGCAGAACGAATCGGCCGCCGCCGGATGAAGAGCATAGAGATTTCTGGTGACCAGATGGTCTCGGTCATCTCTATGACTGTCGGAGGCCCAGACGCGACGTTACGTTATTCCGGGTACCCGGAAGTAAACAAAGCCGCAATCGCGGCTGAAAGCATGAGATCAGTGAATTTTTTTTTTTCACGATCTCGTGCTTACCAGCCTCTCCATAAAGAGGACCTGTCACACACCATTGCTATAACAAGGGATGTTTACATTCCTTGTAATAGGAATAAAAGTGATCAAAAATTTTTTTTTTTTTTAAAAAGTGAATAAATAAAAACAATTAAGTAAAATAATCAAAAAAAAAATTAAAAAGCCCCTGTCCCCAGTAGCTCACGCTCAGAAGCGAACGCACACGTAAGTCCCGCCCACATATGTAAACTGACAAAATACCGTACACTGTGGAGGAGAAGTGTGTAATAATTCAACTTGACTCTTTCTCGGGCAAGAGGAGGTAAATATTTGAGTCTTTTAGGGCCGACTCGCAACACTTGTGGTGCAGGAAACCCACGTTTTCACAAGTGTTTTCCACGCCGCACAGAAATGCACTGCCCACTGTTGACACAATGTAGCAAACGCAGGTGCGCTCGCGGGCCAGCAAAACGCATGGTACTGCAGTACCTGAAGTTTGGTGCAGCGCAAGTTAAAAAATTGGGCCTGCTGTACTTTTTGCGCATAAAAATACAGGAATCTGCAAAGACGCGCCTTTTATGTTGTGAACCGGCCCTAAGGGGTAACGTGACAGATGCTCTTTAGCTAAAGGAAGTAGAATGCAGACATGTTTATCACTATGTGAGTTATGGCTTTATTATTTCTGTATTCCAGTTGGAGGGAAGAAGGAGGATCTCTGCGGATGAAGCCATGAAACGTTCATACTTCCAGGAACTGGGCGAGCGGATTCACAAATTGCCAGACAGTAAGGACCTTCTATAGAATTCCTCTTCCATCCTGATCATACTTGTCAAATTATTATTTTTTAATAATAGTAATCTGCAGTGTGGGAAACAGTTTGGGCATTTTTTGTTTAACCACTTCCAGACCTGCTCATGTACATTTACGTCGGCATTTTAAAGATGGATATCTCGTAACGGCAACAGCTGCTGCCACAACCGAGGTATCTATCTTTAGCATGAGCGGTCCTGTACACGATAATGGTGGTCTCCGCGGCAGATTCGCCGCGAGATCGCCGTTATCGGTGGCGGGAGCGGGGCCCCCCCCCCTCTCCCGCGCCCTCCGCCGCTTACTGTAGCCGTCGGTAGCGGCGGTGGCGATCGGGACCGTTCGGCAGCTGACTGGGGACGGGACTGAAGGAAAAATCTCCTTCGCCCGTCCCCATAGCTCTGCTGGGCGGAAGTGACGTCAAAACGTCAGTCCCGCCCAGCCTCTTAAAGAAACATTTTTTTTGTCATTTGAAAAAATGACATTTTCAATTTATTGTTTATTTTTTTTGCATTTTAGTCTAATTATGAGATCTGAGGTCTTTTTGACCCCAGATCTCATATTTAAGAGGACCTGTCATGCTTTTTTCTATTACAAGGGATGTTTACATTCCTTATAATAGGAATAAAAGTGATCAATTTTTTTTTTTTCAGTGTAAAAAGTAATAAAATAAATAAAAATAAATAAGAAAACAAAAAAAAAAATTTTTTTTTTAAAGCGCCCCGTCCCGACGAGCTCACACGCAGAAGCGAACGCATATGCAAATAGCGCCCGCATATGAAAACGGTGTTCAAATCACACAAGTGAGGTATCGCCGCGATCGTTAGAGCGAGAGCAATAATTCTAGCCCTAGGCCTACTCTGTAGCTCAAAAAATGCAACCTATAGAATTTTTTAAACGTCGCCTATCGAGATTTTTAAGGGTAAAAGTTTGACGCCATGCCACGAGCGGGCGCAATTTTTAAGCGTCACATGTTGGGTATCATTTTACTCGGCGTAACATTATCTTTCACAATATATAAAAAAATTGGGCCAAATTTATTGTTGTCTTATTTTTTAATTCAAAAAAGTGATTTTTTTTCCAAAAAAAGTGCGCTTGTAAGACCGCTGCGCAAATACGGTGTGACAAAAAGTATTGCAATGACCACTATTTTATTCTCTAGGGTGTTAGAAAAAAATATATATAATGTTTGGGGGTTTTAAGTAATTTTCTAGCAGAAAAAACTGTTTTATTCTTGCAAACACCAAATCTGAAAAACACCTAAGGTCTTTAAGTGGTTAAATATCCAACCGTGTAGCTGGAAGCTGCGTGGAAATGGGAGCTTTGGATTGCTCTGTGCCTGGGCACTGCAGAGAGGCTTTCCGTGTGGCAATATAAACCGGACTGCTTTTCCTTACACTATCCAAATATAATTTTAAATAAAGTATATTCATTGTACAGAAGAAGACACAAGAATTGATTCTTAAGCCTCATACACAATCGGATTTTCCGACAACAAATGTGTGATGGCGGTGTTTTGTCGGAAAATCCGACCATTTGTACGCTCCATCGGACGATCGGTTGTCGGAATTTCCAAATTCAAAAAAAGTGTTGATCAAGCTGATTGGGCCTTATATAATGATTGGTCCAACTTTGAGATGTTTTTCACTCCTCCTGATATTTTTCATATCTTTTACCCTATTGGACGGAGAGTTTAAAAAGACATGGACTGTTCTCCCTGTAGTAAATAATTTACTGTTTCCATTGATGGCGTTCCCTCCTTTTTATGGATTCAGTTGATAAGTGTTTGGAGACCCTTTTTGAGGTCTTCCTTTGCTTTGGCAAATCATGTACTGCAACCTGCCATTGCTAGCTTGTCACTTGCCCAGGCCATGGCAAACTCGACTGCAGAAAATAATCAACTTTTCCGGGGTCTCCAAACTTTCCTAACCAAGGGTCAGTTTTTTTGTCCTTTAGACTTTAGGGGGCGGACTGTGGGCAACGGGAGCAGAAAATGTCCTGGGGGCACTGGGAGTAAAGAGTGCCCCATCATTGGTGTCAGTAGGAGAAACAGTGACCCATTGTTGGTGTCAGTGGAAGGAATAGTGTTTCCTCTCAGTGGAAGTAAAAGCAAAGGCCCACATCCGGCCCCTTGGCTATAGTTTGGAGACTACTGATTATAGATGATCCTAATCTTGTTGCAAGGTGCCTTCAGCACTGATTTTCTTTGCAGATACCATGGAGAACATAATCCCTCAGATCGCCAGAATATACCTACTTTCTGTGCATATGCACAGAATATTATAGCTTGAAGGGGTTGTAAAGGTAAAACATTTTTTTCCCTAAATAGCTTCCTTTACCTTAGTGCAGTCCTCCTTCACTTACCTCATCCTTCCATTTTGCTTTTAAATGTCCCTTATTTCTTCTGAGAAATCCTCACTTCCTGTTCTTCTGTCTGTAACTCCACACAGTAATGCAAGGCTTACTCCCTGGTGTGGAGAAAGCCTCTTAAAGGGGGAGGGGGCGAGCAGGAGAGTCAGGACACTCTCTACTTTGCAGATAGAGAAAGGAGCTGTGTGTTAGTGGGCGTCCTGACACTCCTGCTCGCCCCCTCAAGAGGCTTTCTCCACACCAGGGAGAAAGTTTTGCATTACTGTGTGGAGTTACAGACAGAAGAACAGGAAGTGAGGATTTCTCAGAAGAAATAAGGACATTTAAAAGCAAAATGGAAGGATGAGGTAAGTGAAGGAGGACTGCACTAAGGTAAAGGAAGCTATTTAGGGAAAAAATTGTACCTTTACAACCCCTTTAAAGAAGAATTTTTTTTTTTCACAGGGGACAGGAAGGTTATAACTCCTGACGTTTTTTTTTTTGCCATCTCTGTCCCCTTTTGGAAGATTACTTTTCTGAGGATTTCTGACAGCAATAAACACCTAATGTGTTCTAATCCACTGCAATTCTGAGGAGAAAAAAAAGTTTTGCACTTTTACTCTTAAGCTTGGTCAGCAGAACACCCCAGTGAAACATGTCTGCTTAGGCTACAAAGTCTGTTGACCCTTCTTGTTCTTCCTGTGGGCCTGTTGCAGAAATTTTGGTTTTGTTGCCTGCCCCTCGATGTATTGCATTAGCATTCTGTATGCTGTGCCATTTTTTATATGTAGCTAATAACGATCAATAAGTGTATACTGAGTGGCCAGCTTTTTTGCTATAGATAGACTGTATTGGGGCTAAACAACCCAGCCTGAGCACGGGTCTTCAGCATTTTACTTAAAGGGTCACTAAAGGAATTTTTTTTTTTTTTTTCCGCTAAATAGCTTCCTTTACCTTACTGCAGTCCTGGTTTCATGTCCTCATTGTTCATTTTTGCTTTGATGTTGCTGTAATTCCTCTCTGTTCTGGACACTTCCTGGTTGTCTGTTTCCTGATCACCACAGTACTGGGAGATTTCTCACTGTGGTGACTAATCAAGGAGGTGTGTCTAAAACCCCTCAGCACCAATCCAGTTTCGTTTTGCAAAACCTTCACTGCTCTCTATTGGCTCTCTGGCTCTGTACATCAGAGAACCAGGACACAACAGCAAAAACGAAACTAAATTGTAAGCACATTATATGATTGGTTTTTATCTATTTTTAATCATTTTTAAAAGGAATCAGTTAACTATTATGTCTCTATACCATGTAAACAGTCATTTCAGCAAAAAAAAATGTTTTCCTTTAGTGACCCTTTAAGGTATAAGCAGTTGAGGTTGGGTATGTTTTTTTGTTTTCCCGTACTAACTTCTTATGATCTCTCTCTTAAAATGATCCTGCCACTTCAGGAAAAGAACAGGTTCACTTATAGTCTTTGTATTGACAGAGGAAGCACCATTTCTGTCTCTTTGCCTTCTCTGATTTTGATCAGTGTATCCTCTAAATCAGTGTTTCTCAACTCCAGTCCTCGGGGCGCACCAACAGGTCATGTTTTCAGGATTTCCCTCAGATCAAACTGCTGTGGTAATTACTAAGGCAGTGAAACTGATAAAATCACCTGTGCATAATAATGGAAAGCCTGAAAACAAGACCTGTTGGTGCGCCCCGAGGACTGGAGTTGAGAAACACTGCTCTAAATCAGGGGTCTCAAACTGGCGGCCCTCCAGCTGTTGTGAAACTACAAGTCCCATGAGGCATTGCAAGGCTGACAGTAACAAGCATGACTCCCACTTGTAGTTTCACAACAGCTGGAGGGCTGCCAGTTTGAGACCCCTGCTCTAAATATTGTTCTGCCTGTGCAGAATGTTTGTTTTTTTTTTCCGGCAAATCTCTTATAATGGTTAGTAACTAGCAGTTTTTTTTTTTTTTTTTTTTACAGCTACTTCCATCTTTGCACTGAAAGAGATTGGTCTGGAGCCAGAGAACAAGCACAGGGCAGTCCCAGACCCAGGTAAGATGATTCAACTTCAAGTAAGCATCTGATTTGTGCATGATCCTCGCCCTCAGCACATGTACACCGACTAGGGGGGCATGTGACGGAGTCCATGTAACAGCACTGGGCCCATCACCAAGCACTGGTGCTCTTGAACCCACTTTGTCAAACAGGCAATCAATGCTGAGAAAAGGTGCCACATCCCCAAGCAAAATGTAGCAAAAAAATGTATATTGGGTGAGGCTTTTGAAGGTACCAAACAAACATGGATATGTATAAAATACAAAAGTTTATTGTACAAACATTAAAAACAAGCAAAGGGGTTCTAGTATGGGGACCCCGTACACATCACTATCACATCAATGACATACGAATACCCATGTATTGAAAAAATACAGAAGAGGTCACTAGTGCATAAATAAAATTCCAACTTTTGTTGTCTTCTCTTTAGGGGATTGGTGTGATGGGTCATCTCTACAAAAGACAATATGATGACTAAAGAGTACAACAAAAGTTTTGTTACAGCAATATAAGAGTATATAATAATATGACAAATAAAAACACTCAGTGCTGGTGACAGGGATGAACCCAATCAAAGATGCTCTGAAATCACATCAGGCAATCGGATGGGCAGGAAAGGGCTCAAGGGACAAATAACTGCTGTACAAAAAATTATGTATATATAAATAAGAACATTCTTTGGCATATATTTAAATGTTCAGGTATTGTATTAATATATTAATGCAAATGTGATAAAATCGTAGCTTACTTGAGTCAAAGCAGTATAACACTGCTACCAAGCCAAAATGCTGTGTCTGCGGAAGTTGTCTAGATCTTCCACTCGAAGGTAGTAGATAAAATATATATTTCCAATCCAGAATCTATGAAAGGGGGAAAAAAAGATGAAGAGACAAAAAGTCTCTGGAAAATGCAGTGAATGAAATGAACATTTTGTACACTTCAAATAAAGCTCATACAAAAGGGGGGAAAAAATGGGGGAGCAGTGCTGCCCTTTAGCGCAGCCAGCAACACAGAGTGGCCAGGGTGGTGAATCCCTTCTGCCGCTCTGCGTTGCAGTGTGAATTGGCCCTAAGGGTTTGGGTGGGGTAATTGTTACACTCCTGCACCAAGCAATGCTAATGCCCAATTCCTGATGCCCAAAGCAATGTACCAGTCTTGAGGATTGCATATTGGCAGCATTCAGCACTTTGTAGGAGTTTTAGTTAACCTAGTTAAAGGGAAACAATTGTGTTAGGAGGATTGGGCACTGGCAATCCAGAAAATGGTGGGCCGGGATAACTCCTCTACTCAACATGCCTCTGTTTTTGTTGTCTTAGGAGATGTACGTTTTTTCTTCAGCTCTGCTTAAAAAAGTCAAAGCAGCCTTTTGCTAGCTTTTAGTTCTGCTTTTCTTTTTTCCTTTTGCATTCTTCTTTCATCGACTTTAGTCACTGTTCCTCACAATATAGCTGCTTGAGCAGCTATCTGGATCGACCATTCCTAAACCTGAATTTGGAATGCCGTCCCAAATTCCCACTGGACTGAAGGTGACGCTAGCCCGGAATGTGACCTTCAAGTACTGGGCGTGTATTGTGATGCTTTTAGGACCTGTGTGTACAGGTAAAGGCTAGCCAAAGAGTATGTTCCAGGTCTATAGCCGTAGCACTGCCTCAATGCTTGCCCAGCATTTGCAGACTCACTCTGTTGAGTGTTGCCATTCGGACTGAAGCACCTGAAATGACGACATTGCTAATTGCAAGTGAGGGACTGATTGTGAACCCTGGCGAGTTCTTGGATAGATTGTCTCTCTTGTATTCAGGTGCAGAGAGCGCAGCTTTTATGGCCCGTACACACGGCCCGAAACTCGAACGAAAAATACAGCTTTTTACGCAATCGTACGATAATCAGATCATCGGTACAGAGTTTTCGAGAGCCAATCACAACAATTCATCCGATATTATTCGATCTGACAGGCACAAACAAATTTCTCGTGCGATACCAGATCGTACGATTTTCATTTAGTCGGTAAAGTTGTCGTTTGAAAATACAAATACATTACAACACATGACATCACTTTTCGTGACTTTAGTAACCTATTCAATTTCTACTTCCGGCTATTAAGCGAAACAAGTCAGAGGATCTGTCGTCTGATTTTCGGATCGTGTGTACGGGCCATTAGGCTCATAGGCTAATCCCTTGCTTCTGGCACCCACTTGTGCTACTCCTTATCTTTAATGCACCTTTTTCACCTTGTCCTTGGATTTCCTCCATTCCTGGACATCTTTCTCCAGTGCATGTGTCAACTTAGTCTCTAAAGCTGGGCCCTACTCTTTCCCTCAGGATATTCTCCTGTCCCTGGGACATGAAAATATCTTTATAGTACATAGTACCCCTCAACATTGCTCCTCAAGAGGTGCTCCCTAACCTACTAGGTCGGTGGGGACCAGATCTGACTGTTCACTTCCATGATTCAGTACTGGATCCTCGGTATCATTCAGAAACACCTGCACATATGGATGGGCGCTCCCATGACCTCCTGTGAAGAGTCAACTTTGTGGATCCTTGTAGTCAGCATCTCATCAAAGGGCTTTAACACCTGCAAGATCTTTCTCAGTCAGGTTTCTCCAGGTTCCAGTGTTGATACAGCAACTGTCACCTGTGGACAGTTTTTTTAAGTCTTGAGCATCAGGTTGATTTTCAAGGTCCTCCCTCTGATGAGGCAGCTTTTCCCTTTTGGTCAAAGTTTAGGCCTCATCCAGTTCAGATTCAAGTTTTGGCCTTTCAGGGGGCTGCTGGCAGTTCTCAGTTCTCACTTGGGCAGGTTAGCAATTGTTGCTCTTCACCCCTCAGTTGTATTGCTTTTGGACACTCTGATAGTATCTGATCTCCTGGGTCCCTCAATGGATGAGAAGCAAAACAGGATTTTTGTAGTCACTACAAAAACTTTTATTAGAGTCCTATTACGGGGCGCAGTTCTCACCCCTGTGTGTGTTCATGCTTATGTTACTGCTTGCTACAGATTTAGGTATGCTGGGTAGGGGAGGTGTCATCCTGAGGCTGACCTAGAGTTTTATTTGCCAGTGTCCAATTCCACCCGTAGGCAGCAGTATAACCCAACAGTATCTAAATTCCTGTGTCCCTCGATTACACGCCAAGAAAAAGATTTTACAGCAAGTAGAAAATGTAAAAAAAATTTGATTGCTTCTTTTATTAAAGTGATACTAAACACAGGCTGTTTAGGAATACATACAGCAAGAAGGGACAATGTAAATTAATCAATATACAGCTGGATATATTTACAGGATGGGCCAGCTCTTTCCCAGCCTGTCTGCAGGGAAACATAAGTAGGAGGATCTTCTAGTCCTATGCTGCTGGTCACATGTTCAAAATAAAAAAACACCCTTTGGAATACAGAGTAAAAATAAATAATATAAAAAAACTGTTTTAAGCTTTCATACAAATATTTATTTGAAATCAGTTTTATTTATTTTTTTTGCCAATAACATGGTGTGGTGGATTTCTGCCAATTATAGACTGAGTCATAACTTTTGCACAGAGCAATCAATAAACGCTTATTGTGATTTTTTTTTTTGCCAAAAATGTGTAGAAGGATACGTATCGGCCTAAACTGATAAAAAAAATGTGCTTTATTTAAAAAAAAAGGGGGGGGGATATTTATTATAGCAAAAAGTACAAAATATTGCCTTTTTTTCAAAATTGTCGCTCTATTTTTGTTTATAGCGCAAAAAATAAAAACGGCAGAGCTGATCAAATACCAAAATAAATCACTCTCTGTGGGGAAAAAAAGGACGTCCATTTTGTTTGGGAGCCACGTCGCACGACCGCGCAATTGTCACAAAAAGTGGCCTGGTTAATGACTGTAGAAAAAAACATCTACTGACAAAAACAGCAGCTGTTTAGGCCCCTTTTACACGGACGGATATAATGGTGCTTTTAGCTGCAGATTTTCTAGTTTTCTACCGCAGCTAAAAGCACACAATGCTTTCCTATGGCCCCATTTACACACAGCACTTCGCTGCGATTTTGTTACGTTTGGTGCAAATAGAAAAAATAGAATTTAATGCGTCCAGGTGCGATTTAGCGCAGCTATATGCACATAACTGCAGGTAATCGCAGTCTTTTGTGACAACTGCGGATAGCAGTGTGAGGGAAAAAAAAAAAAGAACAGGAAGCACATCATAATAAAAAAAAAAGTTGCTATGGGAATGACTACCGCAGCTAAACGCCGCCGCATGTAACCGCACGTAATCGCAATGTACAAATGCAGCTAATCGAAGTGCCTGGAGCCTTGAATTTCACAGAACATTTTACATGCTTTTTAACTGCGGCAAAACAGCCGTTCGCGTGAAAGGCGCCTAAAAACGTCCAGTGTGCATGAGGCCTTATGTCTTTATCTTTATGTCTGTTATGTTTAGGAATGCGATTGTTTAGCCTCCATACAGTAAACCTGTTTTTCTTTTTTTGCAGTTAATGTACAGTCTCGTAGACTCAGTCTTGTTCTCGGGTGAATGCTTGGCGTCCCATCTTCGACCAGAAGAGTGTTGACCCTACAGCTGGAAACAGACTTGGGCCAGGCAGAGGCCTGAAGGACTGCATTTTGTGCCCGCATTTGGAGGACAAGTAAAAAACGTGGATATTAGGCTGTGCCAGCATGTGGCACCTGCAGTACCCATATAATCTTTCCCGTTGCCGTGCGGACACTCTGTGCCGATCTGCTGCTGTTCCTCCGGGTATTTTTTTTGCCACGCTCCCTGCCGTGTGTCATCCCGTACCCTCTTCCCTCCTGCATTGTCTCTCAGCCTCCATGGTCTACCCAGTTGTTTCCTTTTTGTTCTTGGGAGTTCTAGGATGTGCTTAGTTCTTCAACCCCCAAAAATTTACATACAATCCTAATATCAAGAACTTTTGGAACCTTAACAGAGATCTTCTCTGTCAAGTCGGCTAACGACTCAATACATGAGGTAGAAGACTCATGATCTACTCTGGAGGACAGATTTCCAAAAAAACACGAAAACCTGGCATCTTGCAGGAGCTGTAAACACCACTGTGAGCAGGGGAGAGGCTTTTGGAATTATTTTAGGAATGCTACACTTTGTTGTGAGCTGATGAGGAACGGTCATGAATACAAAAGGGAGCTTTTGTTGCGATCCTAGTTTTAAGGGCTGGTCTAGGCCTCGACCCAGTTGATTGGTAAAGGGCTTCTTGTTATTATTTTTTGTAAACCCTTGTTTACTATTGAGTAAGTTATATTGTGGGTGAATCGTATCTCTCGTCCTCGTGGGTGAGCTGAAGGCCACAACGGTGGTCGCTCTGGCGGCAAATGGGTCTCTGGTTAAGTCACTTTACTTTTCTCAGGAATAAAGAAGCAGGGCTGTGCCTGAGGCAGAAATACTCAGTATTATAAAAGAACGTCTTGTTTACTATGGTCTCCAGTAACATGCAGGTACCAAAGCTTTGCAGGAGTCTAGATGAAGAAGGATATGTAAGAACAAAAAAAAAAAAAAACTATTGTTTTTTAGTTGTGCGTAGATTCCTCTTTCACCTTCCCTGTAATAATACCTTTTAGTTTGACACCCAGGGGAGGAGCAAGGCAGAGGCTCCACCTCTCTTCCTGCAACATATCGGATGTATGAACAACCAATAAAACCGTGAAAAATAAAATTGGCGTTTAGTCATGCATTGCTTTATTGACTCTTATTTATGTGATACTGAATGATACCCAGCACATCGTAATCTATAAATCCATATACATCAGGGCTTCCACTCTGCTGTTCCTACGAGTCGGTTCACACAGGGGCGGCACGACTTCGGGGGCGACTCGGCCAGGCGACGACTTCTAAGGTGACTTGCAAAATGACTTCTGTATAGAAGTCAATGCAAATCGCCCCGAGCCGCCCGAAGTCGTACAAGAACCTTTTTCTAAGTCGGAGTGACTTGCGTCGCTCCTATTAGAACGGTTCTATTGACTACAATGGGACGCGACTTGTCAGGCGGCTGTGTCGCCTGACGAGTCGCCCCAGTGTGAACCAGGTCTACCAGTCATGTACTCATTCATGGCAAACCTAGGGCTAGTCAAAGCAGCTGGAGGAAGCTTTATGTCCTCTAGGCTGTGGGGACTTGAGCAAGGATAGAGTCCCTGTAGAGCAGTGGTCATCAACCCAGGCCAGGTTTTCAAGATAACTGAAATACATCACAGGTGATCTCATTTGCTGCTCAGGGATTGCAGGATTCTAGTCTGCATCTCCCCAAGGTAATACATAAAACCTGGCCTGTTAGTGGGCCCTGAGTATAGGGTTGACGACGACTGCTGTAGAAAACCAAACCCTTAGCTTGGCAAAGCAACACGGCTAACCAGGATCCAGCATGTATTGAATAGTGTAAGCCACAGGTGTCAAACACAAGGACCGAATCTGGCCCTCCAGGCCATTTCATGTGGCCCTCACACCTCTCCTGCAGCTGCAGGAGAGCTCCGGCCCTCCTCAAAACCACTACTTTCTGCTTTTAAGCAATGCATTCAGCTTCTTCCCAGCAGCAACATAGGGAAAGGGGGTGCACTGTGATGTAAGGGAGAGTGGGGGACTCAACTTCTGATGGTGGGGTGGCTCTTGACATCTAATGTAAGGGGAGGGAATGCGCTGGACATTTAATCTTACACATACGACCAGACCTTTGGATGACAATCAATGCTGATGGGTCCCACGATGAAATTTAAATTTGACACCCTTGGTAAACCAATTATGATGCTCCATGCCAGTGTTTCTCAACTCCAGTCCTCAAGGTGCACCAACAGGTCATGTTTTTAGGATTTCCCCCAGATGAAATGGCTGTGGTAATTACTAAGGCAGTGAAACTGATTAAATCCCCTGTGCAAAATAATAGTAAGCCTGAAAACATGACCTGTTGGGGTGCCTTGAGGACTGGAGTTCAGAAACACTGCTCCATGCATTAGAGAAATTTCCACGAGACACTGTGGAGGCCATTTCTGATCTCCTTTTGAAAATGCTCATTGTCAGGCTGTGGTTTTAATCTTGCAGATTCAATAGATTTTTATCACAAACCAGGAGTACTGACGTTACTTGTTGCAGGCTTGTTATTGGTCAGCCAACCAGTTTATTTCTACAGTGCACTGTGTAAACTTATAGGGGTTTGTAATAACATTTACAAACTTGCAGGAATAAACTGCTCAAAAAAATTAGGTGGATTACAGTGTCCGATACAGATCCAGGTATGTGGTTATGCTATGAGGTTGTGGTTATCAACTCGATAAATATGGAAGCCGAAACATGCCCGGAGAGCCGCACACTAGCATTGTCACAAATTTGCTATAAGTACTTTACATTGTGATGCACCCAGGAAAAATGTTTGTGCAAAACATTAAAGTGGAACTTGCAAATTAAAAAAAATAAAATCCCCCGCAATCCCCATACTAGCACATTATGAAATACTTACCTTATAGAGAAACTGAGCATGTGCAGAGCAGGCTTTGTTCTGTTTTTAAAGGGGAGTTCCAGGCATTTTTAATGTTTATTAAAAGTCAGCAGCTACAAAAAGTGTAGCTGCTGGCTTTTAATAAACATGCACACACCTGGTCCAGCGACGCACCGGCCGGAGCTCCGCTCTCCCCCCCCCCCTCTCATTGTTACTGTGGGCACTCGGCCAGGCACTCACTGCCCATGCGCAAGCGGCGCTATCTGATTGGACAGGCGATCGCCTGGGACCTGTCATGTGTCCCAGGCGATCGCCTACAGGGAGGGACTGCCAAAAGGCGATATGACGTATCGCCTAAGCGGCCCCTGGGACATGTGGCATGTAAGGGGGCAAGGAGTGGATTAAGGGGAAGTTCCACTTTTGTGTGGTACTCCGCTTTAAGTACTTCTTAGTTTGTAGAGGCCGATCTGCTGACAACCTTAAAGCGGAATTAAACCCTCCTATCCTTTACAGCCAAGAAGCTGCTTCTGTCTGATCTGCAACCGCTATGTTGCACCATATATGATCAGTTATGACACCAGACATTTGATGGTATGATAGTTCGCAATACCGGCATTCCAGGAATGTAACTGTTTTTATAAACCATTAAATCAATGAGTTTAGTTCCGCTTCATGATTTACTGCTGTTCAGGGGCTCTGGGATTCACCACATGGCAGCCTTCAAGGAACACTAAAGGTTTGTTTTTAATTAGATCAATTGACTGCTGTAAGCTAGAGCATTTAAATATCACTTACCTCGTTTTTGCTTTTGACCTCCAATATACAGTAATCCAGGTTTGAAAATGCCATTTCCTGTCTCTCCTCTTCTTGCTTTCCACCAGCATCTGAGCCGTTTTGCATGGTGGAAAGCAGAATGTGCTCACCCCCTCCCTATGACTACAGCCCTGTGTGAAGATGCTCTCTTATCCCTCACAGGCATGGAGGCTAAGCCTAAAGGGAACTGTAGTTCCCATTAGGCCGTGATGTAGCAAGAATGAATGCGCACCGCAAACCAGGAAGTCAGTGAGAATAATGATTCAGGAGTGACGGAGGTGAATAAAACAGCTCGATTTCAACAGGTATCCAACTAGTTATAATGCAAAACATTACTTTTTACTTTATCAGCTACTGTCAGACTTTAATTTAAGAGGAAAATATTTTTGTCTTTACAACCCAACAAGAAGAAACAGGAGCAATGCTGGAGGCAGTTTACAGCACACACATTTTGGCATTATAATTATTAATGTGGAGTGTATGTTTCTTGCTATAGATCATTATTTATTTTTATCAAGTGGTTATGGGTAAAGTTCTGCTCTAACAAACTAGCAGGACTTAAAGCGGATGTGCCACTAAAAAACTATATTAAAAGCAAGCAGCTACAAATACTGCAGCTGCTGACTTTTAATATAAGGACACTTACCTGTCCTGGAGTCCAGCGGTGATCGCAGCAGATGACGAGCCGATCGCTCGTCACCCTGCTGCTCCCCCCTCCATCCACGGTGAGGGAACCAGGAAGTGAAGCGCTCCGGCTTCACTGCCCGGTTCCCTACGGCGCATGCGCGAGTCGCGCTGCGCCCGCCGATTGGCTCCCGCTGTGTGCTGGGAGCCGAGTGTTCCCAGCATACAACGGGGGGGGGCGACGGGAAGCGGAGAAAAAACCCGTCCTTTGCCCGTATGGTAGGGCCGGAAGTGGGTGCAGATACCTGTCTGTAGACAGGTATCTGCACCCCCCTCCCCCCTGAAAGGTGTCAAATGTGACACCGGAGGGGGGGAGGGTTCCGATCAGCGGGACTCCACTTTAGAGTGGAGATCCGCTTTAATTTTCTGACTAAAGTTGCTCTGCCAGCCCAATCAAAACGAATAGCATACTCCTTTTTTTTTTTTTTCTTTCTTTTTCTAGCCTTTACACAACATGCTCTAATGCTTGGTATCACGTTGCATTTGAGCAACACAAGGGGGGTTATTTACTAAAGGCAAATCCACTTGTCACTACAAGTGCTGTCACTGTAGATCTGAGGGGGACATGCAGGGAAATAAATAAAAAACGCATTTTAGATTGGATGATAAAATCAGCAGATCTTCCCCTCATTTCAGATCTACAACAACTGCACTTGTAGGGCAAAGTGGATTTTCCTTTAGTAAATCAACCCTATTGTGTTAATAGGCCCTCAGATAAGGGCAGAAAATAGCACCACAGCAACAGTTAAAATTTGGAAGGACATTGTGCTTATTTACACATACACCGATCAGCCACATTATGGACACCACTAAGAACACTGAAAGTATGTTATGGTATCTTGCGCCAAGCTATCAGGAGCAGATCCTCTCCTCCAGCACTAGTTAACATCTCTTTCCCCACTGTAAGATATGATGTATGACTGACATTAACACTGTCTAGTCGGGAGCAATCATAATGCAGAGAGCATCCCAAACCGAAGAAGTAGGCTTCTGGCCAGCAAGAGAGAGAAGGTCATAGCAGCCACACACTCTCACAGCACATGTAGCTAGACCTGCAGATTCTCCAAACATGGCACAGATCGAGTCATAGCTCACCCACCAGAGTTCATGTCACAATGACAGACAGCGCTAGCATCCCTCTCATCGCGTCAACTAATGCATCATCCAGCATTGTGTTTACAGCACTCACTGTGCAGAGAAGCTGATCAATTCACTGACAGCTAAAAACCTGATTGCAGGTGGCTGCTAGTTGGGCACCATGGCTATGAGGCATGTCAGTTGGGGATGTTTTGCTACATGGCGAGCGGAAAAGAAAAGTGAGGATGGGCGAGATAGAATGGAATAGATCAGTATAAATGCACTCACATGAGTTGGGATCAGCATGTGGCCCTCTGCGATATGCAGAGAGCTGGTGGTTGCAGAGGTCGGTAAATAAGCGGGAGAGGGAAAAAAAAAAAAAGGAGTTCCGTATTAGCAGAACTCAGCTGGCTCGGTTTAGATTGGCTGCATCCAGAGGTGGATAGGGATGACAACAGCATCCTGATCTATTCCAATTAATACTGGTAGACTTAGATGATGCTTCCCCCCCCCTTTTCATATGTGTATTCGGTGAACTCAGGACCTATCCAGGGGAGCTGCTGCCATCACCCTGCATGACTACTTTTATCCCCCCCATAGGGTCACAGCTGCGCCATTATTTCTTTAATACCATACATGGTGAGTGGACACGATCCTGTCATGTACATACATATATCCTAATGCTGTCAGAAGGGGGAGGGGACAAAAACATTAGCGCAAGGCCCTGATCACCTCTGAACGCAATTTAAGTATGGCGCATTAAAAACAGTAACATATAAAGAAGGGCGCACCAAACTTGTGCATTACCAAAGATAAAATGTATAACAGCAGTGATCATACTCAAACAAATGTAATAAAAAGGTTTGTTAATACACCAGCAATTTGTAACTGTATCTCTAGACAACTGCAACCTGGACCGGATGTGGGGGAAGGACCAGATGGCATTGCAAACTGCTTACGCGTTTCAAAGGAGGACCCTCTTCCTCACAGCCAAACCCACAGCTTTTCCACCGAGGAAGAGGGTCCTCCTTTGAAACACGTAAGCCATTTGCGATGCCATCTGGTCCTCACATCCAGTCCAGGTTGCAGGTGTCTAGAGACACGTTTACAATTGCTGGTGTATTGAAAAGCCCTTTTATCATGTACGTTTGTGAGTATGATCACTGCTGTTACATTTTATCTTTGGTAATACACAAGGTCGGTGCACCCTCCTTTCTATGTTTCAGCTCTAAGGATAGCCATTGTTCGGAGGCGGGCAGCAAGACCATTGACATTCCATATGGGGTCCAACAGATTGGCTGTACCACTTATTCATAGACTAAACCCACAAGCGCAGGAGATTGTGTTTGCATTTGGAAGTGCACGTTAAAAAAAAAAAAAAAAAAAAAGGACGGTCATGGGTGAGCAGGTCTGAACCAGGTAAAAGTAAGTTGTGCTGTCAGTTCAATACAGGGTACAGAGAATTACAATTTATTAAGGTGTCAACACCAAGACTGCAGTTGTATGAAATCAAGCCAAATCTCTAAAGAAGATGCAAGAGTTGGGATCCACTGCATTCCCAGGATCTCCCTAGAAGACCTGCGCCACCCTTCTTGCCTTAGTGGCAAGTTAATTATTTTGTTTATTGAGAGACACATTCCGAAGCCTTTTAACCTTTGGTTCCTCAACCAGCTTCTTCTGTCCCTTGGTCTGGCTTTAGTTCACCAAAAAGAAATCTCCATTGCCTGAATGAGATGGGGGGGTTTATGAGAGTCCATTGAGATTTGCTTTGAAATACTTAATAGTGGATTGCTCTGGAACAAATAAGAGCAGCAGCTCATAGCTTATAAAATATTTATTCACATATGGCACTAGTCCGTAAGAAAAATACTCTGGAAAAAGAATCTTTTGGCTGTGCGGCGTAATCACTGGCTGTAGTCCAAGGTCAAGTCCTTAGAAATCAGCTCTTCCTCCACATTCTCCAAGGCCCACTGATGCTCCGTTATCTCCATGGCTTCCCATTCAGCCTAGAAGGAAAGGTTGGTAATTAAACAAATGATACAACAAAAAAGTCATACACATATCTTTCTATTACAGTCTGCAGCTGTTGCGATTATCTAAAGCTGACAAAATGTTCATAATTCCCTAGTAAATATGGCAAGAGTAGATCTCAGGGTCATGTCACACAAATAGGACTTGCTTTTGCTACAACACTTCTCTTTGAACCTCAAGTCACTAGTTCAGTTATAACACGTGATGAAGCACAAACACAAGAAAAGCAAACCTGCAGAATGCTGTGCGTCTTACTCTTCAAAAGTCTGCACTGAACTTTACCAGCTCAACAGTTAGCCTTTCATCTTTGGCCATAGGCATGCTACATAGAGCACTGGGCATATAACATTGCTCTTATTTTGCCACACAACTGAAATGATCATACCAAGCATGCTATTCCCAGATCAATCATTTTGGCTGAGAACAGCTCACTGCCCTTTTGGAGCATGATGTATGTGCGGGATGAGAAGTACACAAAACTAAAGGTTAGTTTACCTTTAGGCAACACCTATTCTGACTAACCTGTGTAAGAAAGATCTGTATACTTACCCATTTCCAGCTGGTCTGGTCACATGTGTCAGCTGCAGGGGAGAGGAGAGCACCAGAAAATAACTGGCAATGCCTGGAACTGCATGTCTGGGGCGTTGGGCAATAGGAATTGCTCACGCCTGGTGCCAATCGGCAAAAGACAGGATTAAAACAAAACTTTTTAGTTTGTTAAAATTCTTTGCAAACGAGTAATTTTTCTCCTTCACCGATAGGTAGCAATGATGGGGTGGTACTAATACGCGGCACTCAGTGTGTCAGAGTAGGAAGTTTCACTTTTGGGTGGAACACACTTCATGCAATATGGAGCAAGTTTCAGTATCCTAATGGACTGTATTATCAAGTAAGTTAATGAAATGGGTCTGTCTACAAACCAAAAAGAACAGAAGTGAAGTGTTTATTTTTTTATTCTCGCAACACAACTGGAGTGTCACTACATAAAGTTCAAACTGCTGATGCTCACTTTGAAAGCTTTATTAGGATCCTGGGGCGCAGACATGGCTGCTCCAGTCATCTGGTCCTGCATAATCCGACTTTGATCAGCAGCTGCAAAGACAACACAACTGTAAAGGCAGTTTTTAGCATGCTATAAAAGACCCCAAATTCCCCAACACCTGAGTTTGGTTAAAATTATTTGACGGCCTGCAGATTTTGTATGTTTGCCAACTTACAAAGAAATGAAGGGTCCATCATTGTTATCATAGGTGTATTTAAAAATTAAGACAGGATATCAATAAAAAAAAAAAAAAAAAAACACAGGATACAAACGTTTTAAATGGAGTTGCAGTTCAGCGAGTTAAATAAGCATTTGATCCCCAAACAAAACATAATTTAGTACTTGGAGAAACCCTTGTTGGCAAGCACAGAGGCAAGATATTCCTTGTAGTTAGTGACAAGGTTTGCACACATCTCAGGAGGGATTTTGGTGCACTCCTTACAGATCTGCATACATTTTCTATAAGATTAAGGTCTGGCTAGGCTACTTCATGACCTTAATATGCTTCTTCTTGGGCCACCCATTGGTTGCCTTGGTGGTATGTTTTGAGTCATTGTCATACTGGAAGACCCATCTTCAGTGTTCTGGCTGAGGGAAGAAGGTTCCCATCCAAGATTTTACAATACATGGCCATGTCCATGTGGCAAAGTCGGCCTGTACCTTTGGCAGAGAAACAGCCCCAAAGGTGTTCTTAGGGTCATAGTCAGCATTTTTCTACCTCCAAACTCGGAGAGTCGAGGTAATGCCAAAGAGCTTAATTTTGGTCTCACCTGACCACCGCACTTTCTCCCAATCCTTCCCTGAATCATTTAGATGTTCATTAGCAAACTTCAGATGAGCCTCTTTTTTTTTTTTCTAACCTTTATTAGTTATTGCATAAAGTGACCATACAATCATATTCCGTACATAAACAGAAGAGAGAGGAGAGGAGTGGGGGTGGGGCCGACCTGCAGCTCCGTGTGTCTGAATAGATACACAGAGCTGCAGCTTGGCTTTGGCCCCCATAGCAATCAGCTTGCCATGGGGGCACTCAACAGGAAAGAGGGGCCATGAGAAGAGAAGAGGGACCCAAGGAGGATCTGGGCAAAACCACTGCAACAGAGCAGGCAACTCCCCCCCCCCCTATAAAATTAACCCACTTTACAATCACTGTAATTTATTCAATTTTGAAAACTTTGTACTTTAACACTTTCAAAACAGAATAGTTCAGTGTCACCATCGTTTTTATACTGTTATTGCTTATAACAGTGATGATCACGGTTATAAAAAATACTTAAAAGCGGAGGTTCACCCTCAAATTCAACTTTGTATTTATCATTACAGCAGCCATAATAAGTGCCTAAACCGCTGTGTTTTTTTTCCAGGTCTCTAAGCTTACCTTTATTCTGATCGATTCAGCATAACTTCCGGGTCTTGTTCCCCGTGGGAGTGGGCGTGTCGCTCCTTCCCCCCCCCCCCCCCCCCCCCCCCGACGCCTCAAGGCTGTGTGCAATGTCTCCTGGGAGTGACGTTGCAACACTGACAGGAGACCATCCGAAATAGCCAGGCGTGTATTCTCACGCTAGCTCGAGTGTCACGTGACGCGGAAAGCGGGTCACATGACTCACAAAGCGCCTCATGTGACAAGGGCAGATCACCGTATCCAGGAAGGATTTGCTTGTGGGCTTCAGAGTGCCCACAAGCAAGAATAAAAACGTCCATCTCTGTTTTTTATAAAACATCTTTTCTTGCTGAATGCCAATGCTCGCGGCTCGAATATTAGGACACGCGAGTATCGGATTAACAAAGGTAACAGCACCAGAAGCATGTAATACCCGCGGAACCCCCGCTTTAACTCATAAATGGCTTTCCATTGATGACATCTTGTTTACTGTTGACATGCTCCGATTGGCTACAGCCAAGAACATAATTTAAGGGGAATAGAACTGTTCATCCACGTATTACTTTTAATACTCAATTTAGCATAATACATTTTAATCTGGTGAACAAAACTCACCATTGTCCTGTCCCAAAATGAGCGTGTACATACTACGCAAACCAAATACATTGAGAAAATACCAGGATGCAGAACTGACCCTACAAAAAAAAATAAAAAATACATGTCAGATCCAATTGTGATAAGAAAAATGGAGTTAATATAAACGTATATACCCTTACCAAGAAGCATCCAGAGAGACCAGCTCAATCCCACGCTGCAACATTGGCTTGAATCGTAATGTTAAGGGAAATGGAACTTTGGCTTAAAAAACAAAAACAAAAGGATGTATACTTATAAAAAAAGGACTTCCTTGGTAAAGTTTACAAAATAGACTAAAATGCCTTTACCCAAATTAGAATTCATTTTGCATTGATATGACCTCAGAAAATATGGTTACTTTAATAGCTCTTTAATGATAAAATAAGAATGCTCCCCCACTCTAGGAAAGCATGAATAGTACTTACTTGTGAGAAAGCCAGAGAAAGCCCAGTTGATCCAACCTCCAATGACGATCATAGGTAAAACATTGGTCAAATTACCCTTCATCATGTCTGTCATCATTGTGGGGTCTGTAGAGAGAATGATCATATTGGACAGGTCAAAAGAAAAATGTTAATATTAATGCCTGCCCCCCCCCCCCCATAAAGGTGGGTGAAAGCCCTCAAACTGGCCTGTGTAAGTTCCAAATAGTGGAAACACCTGGCTACTCCTGGCATCAAACAGAGCAGTAGGGAACAAAGGTAGGGTAAGTATTAAATGCTGCAGGGAAATTAAACCTGCCGCTTTGTCATGTTCAGCCAAAGCACAAATTCCATTGAAGGAATTAAAGTGATTCTAAAGCCTGAAGATTTACCTCAAACCCTCATTGATTTTCACCTTCATGCATGAAGGTGAAAAAAAAGTTTGTGCTGCTGCAGCAACCAAATCCCCCCCTCCCCCTCTTTTTCTTACCTGAGCCCAAACGTTCCAGGGATGAGCACAGCAGCTCCAGCCAGTGTCTTGGGTCCTCATTGGATAGATAGCAGCAGCCATTGGCTCCCGCTGCTGTCAATCAAATCCACTGATATGGGGGGGGGCCCCCCCGAGTCCTGCTGTCTTTGTCAAGGGACCGAGCATGAGGACTCGGCAGCATACCCGCACGAGTGTCCCCATGGAATGCAGCTCTCTGTGAGGGCACCCCAGAAGAGGAGGATCAGGGCCCTCGCACAGAGGAGGTATGACATTTTTTTTTTTTTTTTAACTAACAAACACCCCACAAAGCTTTTCAATCACTTTAAAGGGATTGTAAAGGTTCGTTTTTATTTTGTAAATAGGCTCCTTTAAGCTAGTGCATTGTTGGTTCACTTACCTTTTCCTTTGATTTCCCTTCTTTGTCTGAATTTCTCACTTCCTGTTCCTCCTCAGTAAGCTGTTCTGGCTGACTAACCCCCATGGATGATGGGGGCAAGCTTATTAAGGACAAACAGGAAGTGAGAAATTCAGACAGACAAAAGGAAAAAAAAAAATTTGAAGGGAAATGGAAGGAAAAGGTAAGTGAACCAACAATGCACTAGCTTAAAGGAACCTATTTAGAAAATTAAAAAGGAACCTTTACAACCCCTTTAATGTATTACCTTTATAAAAAAAGAAAACACCTTCTGTTGCAAAGGATCCCTCCCAACCCCCCCTTATTCTTTCTTGAGCCCGCTCTCGATGCAGGGATGTGCACAAGAGCAGCAGCTCTCCGGGCTCTGTCCCTTCTCACTGGACAGATTAACCACTTCCCGACCGCCGCATGTATATGTACGTCCACAGAATGGCACGTACAGGCAAATGGGCGTACAGGTACGTCCTTGCCTTCTAGCGGGTGGGGGGTCCCTGCTACATGCGGCGGTCGGATTCCCGCGGGGAGCGATCCGGGACGATGGCGCAGCTATTCGTTTATAGCTGCTCCGTCGCGATCGCTCCCCGGAGCTGAATAACGGGGAGAGCTGTATGTAAACACGGCTTCCCCGTGCTTCACTGTGGCGGCTGCATCGATCGAGTGATCCCTTATATAGGGAGACTCGATCGATGACGTCAGTCCTACAGCCACACCCCCCTACAGTTGTAAACACACACTAAGTGAACACCAACTCCTACAGCGCCCCCTGTGGTTAACTCCCAAACTGCAACTGTCATTTTCACAATAAACAATGCAATTTAAATGCATTTTTTGCTGTGAAAATGACAATGGTCCCAAAAATGTGTCAAAATTGTCCGAAGTGTCCGCCATAAAAAAAAAAAACGCTGATCGCCGCCATTAATAGTAAAAAAAAAATAATTTATAAAAATGCAATAAAACTATCCCCTATTTTGTAAACGCTATAATTTTTGCGCAAACCAATCGATAAACGCCTATTGCGATTTTTTTTACCAAAAATAGGTAGAAGAATACGTATCGGCCTAAACTGAGGAAAAAAAATGTTTTATATATGTTTTTGGGGGATATTTATTATAGCAAAAAGTAAAAAATATTGAATTTTTTTCAAAATTGTCACTCTATTTTTGTTTATAGCGCAAAAAATAAAAACCGCAGAGGTGATCAAATACTACCAAAAGAAAGCTCTATTTGTGTGGAAAAAAGGACACCAATTTTGTTTGGGAGCCACGTCGCACAACCGCGCAATTGTCTGTTAAAGCGACGCAGTGCCGAATCGCAAAACTTGGCCTGGGCATTTAGCTGCTTAAGTGGTTAATAGCAGCAAATCAAATCCTATGATGGGAGGTGGGGCTGAGCGGCCCTGTGTGTGTCAATAGACGCAGAGTGAGCCTGCATAAGTCTCCCCCATAGAAGGCAGCTTTCTACAGGGACACTCGGGGGGTAAATAAAAAGTAGGAGGCTTCAATATCACTTTAAACATCTGTTCAAATACCTTGGATGATCTTTTCTTACATTTATTCCCATATATTCCCCAAAGACTTAAATGTGCCCAGATAATTACCAGTCATTGGGTTCTTGGGAGTTACTTTCCTTTTGGTTTTCTTAAAAAAGCCAGTTTCACCGTCATTAAAATATAACTTCCTCATGAGAAAGGACTGTGGAGAGAATTTTAAAAAGGTTACATGCACCGCTTGTATCAGCTCTACGTACAAAATTCACATTCACGTTATTGGGCTACAAAAAAAAAAAGAAGAAGGGAAGAATGAGAGAGTGGAGAGGGGGTGTATCAAAGCTTTAATTTTGACTGACCCACCCACTGACTTTGTGGGCAATTTCTAGGTATTTTGCCAAGGCACTCCTGAAGAAGCATTGGCACCCTGGTTGAAAAAGGCTGATCTAAATTGAGGGAATCTCAGTGTGTCACTAGAACAAGTGTCCCCATTGGAAGATTTCCCCTCCATTAGTGTTCTGACATCAACTCAAAAGACACTGACCTGTCGAGGGATGTATTTGCCATGTTCCCGGAGGATGCGGCTTCTTATCAGCACCTGACTGAAAAAGCAGAAAGATTACGAGGATTTAACAAAGACTGGACAAAGTTTTTATTATTGGGTATATATTCAAGACATGTTCACTTCACAGCGCACGATCTCGCACAGCGCCTGACAAGTGTGGTGCTGCACCATCCAATTGGAAAATAAAGTTGTCACTGTCGTCCTGCATCTGTGACATCAACCAAAGACTTAACACAAATGTTTTCTGGTTGGAGGTTCTTTTCTGAATCGTGATCAGTTTTGCTCAATTCAAGAACACAAAATGCCTTCCCCACGGTAGACGCTGCCATTTGACTGACTAGTCATGTGACACATGTGCCATCGCCTACATCACTTCCCTCAGTAGTGGGACACAAACATTATGGTTCTCAGTTGTGGTCTGTGCCTTCAACTGTTACACTGCATCTGGAAAAACTGTATACTTCTTTATGAAGAACCCTGTATATGTAAAACCTTATAAAACAACCATTTCAGGTTAAGATAGAAATACAACGTGAAATGTTTGTGAATAGCCATAAAAAATTTTTTTTTTTAAATGTATAAAAAAGGGATCACAATCTCTGTTCTCAGCTGCATAAGGGGCTTAGAGAGCTGAGGGTGGAGAAAGCACAGTACACTGATCTGCCCAGTGAATGGCTGTGCAAGGAGGGGGGAGCGTGTCAGCACTAGTCCGATCATTAAAAGGACAGGCAGGCTGTTCTCCCTGCACTGCCAGAAAACTGACCACACTGGGATAAATGTATTTTCAGACTCTGAAAAAAAAAGGGGGATTTTATTGGGTTAAAACAGGCACTCTATCATACCAGGAACAATTACAAATGAAATCTGTAGGTCTGAGACAACCTGCGTTCCACTGACCGAGTTACAGAAACCGGAAGTGACGTGATCGCGTTCCAGGCGCCAACTTCCGCTTCTGATGACGAAATGCATTTCAACCACTTCTGCTGTCTGACGACGAAAGGCGGACCATGGAACAATAAAATACCCCTTTTTCCCCCCAGGCTCACACCATCAGTCTTCCTTTTTCCATCCATATGTGGATCTCCCACGATTTAACAAGCCTTGGAGGAGGCGCTTCTACTGGACACCAGGATCAAAGGAAGATCTGGTCACATGCGCATTTCCCCTGCAGGGGTGAACGAGTGTACTTTTCTGCACAAGTCACTTTGAAAAGTCACTTATATTTAACCAGTTCCTTACCGAGCCATAGTAAAATGACATTGGCAGGAACCTTCTCTCCTTCCGGGTGGATGTCATATGGCGTCTGGGCCTTCCTAGCCATCTAGGGGGCACGCGCTGCATCGCTCAAAACCCGGGGAGCGTGCCCAGCGGACGGGATGTCCACCGGGCACCCGCGATTGCCCGTGATCACAGTAGGACAGTGGATCTGTGTGTGTAAACACAGATCATGTCCTGTCAGAGAGGAGGCCGATCTGTGTTCCTCTGTACTGGAACACACCATCGGTCTCCTCCCCTTGTGAGTTCCCTCCCCCTACAGTTAGGATCACTCCCTAGGGAACACATTAACCCCTTGATCACCCCCTAGTGTTAACCCCTTCCCTGTCAGTCACATTTACACAGTAATCAGTGCAGTTTTATAGCACTAATCGCTGTATGTTCCCAAAAACGATCAAAAGTGTCAAAAAAAATAAAATAAATCGCAGATAGCCGCCATTACTAGTAAGAAAAAAAAAAACGCAATATGTCATAAATTCCCTATTTTCTAGACGCTATAACTTTTGCGCAAACCACTCAATAGACGCTTGTTTTGATATTTTTTTTAACAAAAATATGTAGAATACGTATCGGCCTAAAAACAAAAAAAATATATATATTTAATAAATCAAAAAGTAAAAAATATTGTGCTTTTTCAAAATTGTCGCTCTTTTGTTTATAGCGCAAAACATAAAAACCGCAGAGGTGATCAAATACCACCAAACTAAAGCTCTATTTGTGGGGAAAAAAACAAAAGATTTCATTTGGGTACAGTGTTGCATGACCGCACAATTGTCATTCAAAGTGAGACAGCGCTGAAAACTAAAAATTGGTCTGGGCCGGAAGGGGGTGAAAACGCACGGTATTGAAGCAGTTAAAAGAGAAATATTATATCACACACACAGAATTTCATGCTGCCATTTTACACATTTAAATATCACCACATCATTTTTGCCAGCACTTTATATGTATGTGTATTTAAGGATTTGTTGATGTTTGGTACATAAGCATTTCTTTTTTTTTTTTTTTTTATAAGAACGTGCGCATATACGAAGATTTATGCATTTCAGCACACATCCGGCTTTTGACTTGACCGCATGTGGTCACTACACCTTTGAGTTCTTTTGGCAGTGCCATTTCACCCCTTTACACGTACTTATTAATACTTCACTAGTGGAGTTCATAGGGGAGGCAGCAGCCACATTCATACATGTACAAATATCTTATACGGTTTTGATGTTGAATTTTAAAAAGCATTGGTGTTCTGTCAGACCTTGTTTCTACCCTTATTGGGTCCGTTTCCAGGTATACTTTAACCACTAACTTACTGGGCACTTAAACCCCCTTCCTGCCCAGAGGACTTTTTGCGATTCGGCACTGCGTCGCTTTAACTGACAATTGCGCGGTCGTGCGACGTGGCTCCCAAACAAAATGGACGTCCTTTTTTCCCCACAAATAGAGCTTTATTTTGGTGGTATTTGATCACCTCTGCGCTTTTTATTTTTTGCGCTATAAACAAAAATAGAGCGACAATTCTGACTTATCCTCAGTCTAGGCCGATACGTATTCTTCATATTTTTAGTAAAAAAAAAAAAAAAATAGTGGCAATAAGCGACTGGTTTGCGCAAAAGTTATAGCGCCTACAAAATAAGGGACAGAATTATTATTATTTTTTTTACTAGTAATGGCGGCGATCTGCGATTTTTATTGCGACTGCGACATTATGGCGGACACATCGGACACATTTTTGGCACCATTCACATTTATACTGCAATCAGTGCTATAAATATGCACTAATTACTGTATAAATGTGACTGGCAGGGAAGGGGTTAACACTAGGGGGTGAGGAAGGGGTTAAATGTGTATCCTGGGTGTGTTCTAACTGTGGGGGAAGGGGGGTGACTGGGGGGGAGTGACCGATCTGTGTCCCTATGTACAAGAGACACAGATCCGTCTCCTCTCTCCCTGACAGCACCGCTGTCTGTGAGAGCCGGCAATGAGAAATGATCTCATATGTAAACATATGAGATCATCTCTCATTGGCCGCACAGATCGCATAGCAAACGGCCACTCCGATTGGCCGTTCACGGCGATCTGTGATTGGCTGTATCCAAGGGACACGGCCAGCACAGAAGTTCCCCGCTGCGCGCTCGGGAGTGCGCGCGGGGAACGCGGAAAGGGGCGGATGTCAAATGACAGCGCCCCAGAGAAGTAGAACCACCCCGCGGCCGTATATAGTCGTACGGCCGTCGGGAAGTGGTTAAATATTTATTCTAGATTTGTTTGGGCCTAAATACCGCCTGAAAAAATCCTGCCCAGCCTTCTCAATGAGGTGATGCGCTGGCAGGAAAAAAAAAATCTCCTGCAAGCAGCATCTTTGGAGCGCTATGTATACCGCTCCTTCCCATTTAAAACAATGGGAAACCGCAGCAATACCGCCCGCAATGCGCCTCTTCCGACAGTATAGCGCCGCTATTTTTAACGGTGCTATGCCGCCACTGCGCCTCCCGCCCCAGTCTGAAAGGGTCCTTATTGAGCATATGCCTACTTGTGAGGCCCCCCTAAAATAAATAAAATTATTCTACAACATTAAGGAATCATTTTTCCTATCCAAGTATTCCAGGTAAGTCCTTTTTTTTATTCCACCCCACGACATACATGGCTTGTGATTATTGTAATTTTTTCCACACATGTCCAGTTGTTGGTCACTCTCACCATTTCCCCAATGATCACTATTTATTAAAGTTTCATCCACTATTGTTCTTCATCTTCCCATTTGCACTCATACATTTCACACTCTCTCACCTCGTTTTCCATTTTTTCCTATATTAATTTTCACCTTGGAGCTGGTGCTTTGATTCCATTAGATGTTCTCTTTGTGATAAATCTTTTTCAATAATGTGGAACATTATCATTTATTGCTGCAAACCAAAGCCCCTTGGGGTACCCTTTCCAAAGTCAATATAATTTGGGGTGTGCAGCACCTATAACCTACAGTCCGTATCGCTTTTCCTTTGATACCGTTTTGATGTTGAATTTTAAAAGCATCAGTGTTCTGTCAGATTAGCAAACCTGTGAGATCAGCAGGCTTGCCGCTGCTTTTAAAATTCAACATCAAAACAGTGTCACCGACCTCTGAATAGCGTATTTCAGGATAGAAGCTCAGTAAAAAGTGTGACATGCTAGATTTTGGTGGGTATAAAAAGATGCTCGCTTGGGGACTGTAGGCTTACTGCGGGGTGTACCAAAATGGCCGTGACGGAATATCACTTCTGGTTCAAGATTTGATGCCTAATCTGACGGAACACCTGCAGTCAGAAGGTGGCGACGGCCATCTTGGTACACCCAGCACTACTTAGCGCCAAACTTATAGTCAGAAGGCACCAAAAGGACATCTTTGGACACATTTACTGTCATGGCGTTTTGTCAGATTAGCAAACCACACGCATGAGCAGTAAGTATTTTTGATAAATCAGCTGACAGAACTTCACTTCTGTTAGCTGATCTGTCAGGTTTGCTGATCTGACAGAACAAGGGGCATTGGTCAGTCAGAATCTCAGACGCATATCTAGGGGCCACACACGTGAGTCAGGGGCCCGCATATGGTAAGAAGAGCTCTCATGTCCTTTCAGTCACGTGTGTGGCCCCTGAGCTGACAGCACCTGAACCGTCTAAGGGCCCCCACCTGTCGCTGAGCGGCTCCAGCTCGGTCTTCTTCTCCCCCTGTAGCAGACGGGTGACATGGTGGCGGAGGAGCCCGCTGTAGAAGGTGATAAAGACGATGGGCAGCACCACCCACAGGCGAATGCTGGAATCCAGCAGTAACTCGGGCGTCGCCATCTTGTCCCCACCGAGCACCGGAAACCGGACAGCAGCTTTTCCCTATCACTTCCGATACCTCAACCGCACATCCGCCAGGGACCAACATGGCCGCCCGGGGCGCCTTGCGTGATTTGCATCCCACGTGACGTCCGGAAGTGGCCCGGTGGCTGCTCGTGCCATGGAGGAGAAGGTGCTGAGATACGAAGCCTTCGTGACTGACACCCTGCAGCGAGACCTGAGGTGTGAAGCACGTGACCTGCCTCCCTTAACCATGTGATCTCCCCTATCTACCCCTCACACACACATAACCACGTGACCTCTGCTTGTCACCTGACCTCATGCTGGCCAGAGCTGACCATACAAAGTGGGCTCACCAATCCAACTCTTTGGTGACCCCCCAATCCCAACTTCCAAATTATTAGAGGGGCAAACTGTAGGCGCTCATAGAGTTCAGATGAGTGTCTTACAGTTCATCAGCGTGTCACGTATAACATGGGGGTAATGGGGGCCTCAAAAATAACATTGTGTCCACACACGCCTCACTACAACTCTACAATCTCCTTACACTGACCATACATGATACTGTCTGATTGTATGATGTACATTAACCATTTCTGTGTCATGATTAGCTTGGCGGCATGTAAACAGACTTGGTGATCCCCCAGCTATGTATCCCGGGTACTCCTGTCCCTCCTAGGTGCCCAGGACCATCATGGCGGGTGTCAGGATGGAAGAGCGGTAAACATCCCCTCCCTGATCTCCCCTGCATAATATGAACCTGGAAGTGCTCAGCTCTCATTACTTCTGGGTTCAGAACTGTCAACCCCCCGGCTCCTCTGCCTGTCGAAAAAGATGCTAATGGAGTACAGTCTGTGCTTGATCAGCTTCAACAGAATGCAAAGGAGACATTAGTGTGTGTAATAGACCCCCGATGTCGTCTGAAGGCGGAATTAAACCAAAAGTGTAATGTATTGCAGCTTACTAATCATTAGATGTGGTGGCTGCATTACTTTTATTATTTTCCCCCTTCTGTATTCACCCGGTGATCTGACCAGTAACACACCTCCTATATTAGTGCGACACAACTCTGGATGAATGAGCACAGAGGTACTGCAGACAGCAGCATTGTGAGCCGGGTGGGGCAGGGAGCGAGGGGGTTAGTAAATGTATTAGCATATGTAAAGCGTTACTAAACCCAGGAACCTGCATTCACTATATCTGGTCTCCCACAGTACACAGAACATGGAAATGCAATCGTTTTAGTAATACATATAATATTTCCTCTTCAACAGCAGTATATATAGGGTTGCCACCTGTCCAGTATTCACCCGGACAGTTCAGGTTTTGAATCATGTGTCCGGGTATCAGACAGATTTGAAGAAAAGGTGGCAACCCTAAGTAGCTGCCTTGTGACTTCTATCGGTGTCTGGTTAGAGCTTGTAGGAGAAGTTTTCATTCTCCCCTGACTGTCCTATGAGGCTGCAGGACCTCTAACCCCTCTGTCTTTCCTTCTATTGGTTCAACTAGGGGCAGGCAACCTGGGGCCCTCCAGCTGTTGTGGAACTACATGAGGCATTGCAAGGCTGGCAGTTACAATTACTCTCAGAGCATGATGGGACTTGTAGTTCTGTAACAGCTGGAGGGCCCCGGGTTGCCTAGTACCCCTGATACTAGATGGACTTGTCTTTTTTCAACCAGACTAACTTTGCAACTATGAATGGACAGTGCTGATTGGCCCTGCCTGTGATGATCACATGCACCCTCCCAAGGAAACAAAAAAAAAAGTTTTAGCAGTACACACCAAACTGAGCATGTGCAGAGTGCCCCCAAGGCTCTGTTCTATCAGCAGCTGGATTGGGGACTGTGGAAGGAGGGGAGGATCAGAGAAGACAGGATCAAACAGCCTTTTTACACAATGTAGAGGATCAACCACTTAGGTTCAGGTATACAGACTGATTTTACTGTTGTGGGTTCAGTAGTACTTTAAAGTGGGGGTCCATCCTAACAAAAAAAAATTTGAAAAAAAAATTAAATTTATATTATTTGGTTTAATCCTCAAACCAAGATACAACGGCATCTGGGTTAGATCCGACAGGCATATGGCTTTGTACGCCTTCGGATCTTAGATGCAATAATTCGGCGTCCGCTGGGTGGAGTTTTCGTCGTTTTCCGCGTCGAGTATCCAAATTAGCTATTTCCGACGATCCACGAACGTACGTGCGGCCGTCGCATTCTCTTACGTCGTCTCTAGTCGGCTTTTTCTGGCGTATAGTTAAAGCTGGTGTTTTGCGGCGTATAGTTAGACTTGCCATGTTAAGTATGGCCGTCGTTTCCGCTTTTATTTTGAATGTTTTTATTTTTTTGCGTAAGTCGTCCGTGAATCGGGATGGACGTAATTCACGTCTGTGTTAACCACTTAAAGACCTCAGGTGTTTTTCAGATTTGGTGTTTGCAAGACTAAAACAGTTTTTTCTGCTAGAAAATTACTTAAAACCCCCAAACATTATATATTTTTTTTTTCTAACACCCTAGAGAATAAAATGGCGGTCATCGCAATACTTTTTGTCACACCGTATTTGCGCAGCAGTCTTACAAGCGCACTTTTTTTGGAAAAAATTCACTTTTTTAAATTAAAAAATAAGACAACAATAAATTTGGCCCAATTTTTTTATATATTGTGAAAGATAATGTTACGCCGAGTAAAATGATACCCAACATGTCACGCTTTAAAATTGCGCCCGCTCGTGGCATGGCGTCAAACTTTTACCCTTAAAAATCTAGATAGGCGACGTTTAAAAAATTCTATAAGTTGCATTTTTTGAGCTACAGAGTAGGTCTAGGGCTAGAATTATTGCTCTCACTCTAACGATCGCGGCGATACCTCACTTGTGTGATTTGAACACCGTTTTCATATGCGGGCGCTACTCGCGTATGCGTTCGCTTCTGCGCGCGAGCTCGTCAGGACGGGGCGCTTTAAAAAAAATTTTTTTTTGTTTTCTTATTTAATTTTATTGATTTTATTATTTTTTACACTAAAATATAAAAAAAAAAAAAAATGATCACTTTTATTCCTATTACAAGGAATGTAAACATCCCTTGTAATAGAAAAAAGCATGACAGGTCCTCTTAAATATGAGATCTGGGGTCAAAAAGACCTCAGATCTTATATTTAGGCTTAAATGCAAAAAAAAAAAAAAAAAAGGAAAATTTGTCATTTAAAAAAATGACAGAAAAAAAATTGTCTCTTTAAGAGGCTGGGCGGGACTGACGTTTTGACGTCACTTCCGCCTAGCAGAGCTATGAGGATGGGTGGGGGCCATCTTGCCCTCACTCAAGTCCTCACCGCTCAGGCTGCAGCATCCGATCTCCTCCGCCGCTACCAACGGCTACGGTAAGCGGCGGAGGGCGCGGAAAAGCGGCGGGAGGGGGGGGCCCCTCTCCCGCCACTGATAACGGCGATCTCGCGGCGAATCCGCCGCGGAGACCGCCGTTATCGTTTACACGGCCGCCCGCTGAAAACATGGATATCTCAGTTGTGGCAGCAGCTGCTGCCGTTACTGAGATATCCATGTTTAAAAAGAGGACGTACATATACAGTGGAGGGTCCTTAAGTGGTTAAAAAAAATGACGTCCTTGCGATGTCATTTAGCGCAATGCACGGCGGGAAATTTAGGGACGGCGCATGCACAGTTCATTCGGCGCGGGGACGCGCTTCATTTAAATGAAACACGCCCCCTAATCGCCGATTTGAATTACGCGCTGTTACGCCGCCAGAGATAGACTACGCCGCCGTAACTTATGGCGCAAAATCTTTAAGGATTCGAACTAAAGCCAGGTAAGGTACGGTGGCATATCGTATCTTTGATACGCTGCGCGGGTGCAGATCTCTGTGGATCTGCCCCTGTGACTCTACAATTCCCTTAGATCCGCCAACAACTATGTAGCGTAACTGCAGTGAAAGTACTGGTAGTGCTCAAAAGGATATACATTAAACTGACGTTTTAGGTACGGTAGGTCTTTATGGTTTTAGTAAATCTAAAGGAAATTGTACAGTCAGTTTGTAATGTATGTGGTGCAAAGGCCTGACCCATTGGTAAGACTGAATTAACCGTTGGGTGTTCATATTATACAGGAATGGTCAATATTAAGGCGATTGTTCAATCAAATTGTGATACGTTTTAAGACTTAAAGTGGAGTTCCACCCAAAAATGGAACGTCCACTTTTTGGGACCCCCTCCAGTGTCACATTTGGCACCTTTCAGGGGGAGGGAGAGCAGATACCTGTCTAATACAGGTATTTGCTCCCACTTCCTGGCATAGATCACCTCAGTGATCTACGCCACTTCCAGCGCCAACTCTGTCCCCCCTGCGCTGTCTTCTGGGAAACACACAGCTCCCAGAACACAGCGGGGACCAGTGAAGATGCGCAGCGCGACTCCCGCATGCGCAGTAAGGAACCCCGGAAGTGAAGCCGCAACGCTTCATTTCCTGATTCCCTCACCGAGGATGACGGCGGGGGCAGCCGAGAGCCGAGCGATTGTTCGGCTTCAGCTGCTGATTTTGCGGCAGCTGTATTTGTATTTTATTGTTTTTTTTTGTGGGACCTCCGCTTTAAGACTTACCCGCAGCAGGGTAATGTGGGGACCTTTCTGATTGTTAGTAATTATTTGATCTGCTATAGTTATTGGCAGATTGAAAAGAGATTGGCGCAATCAGATTGCAACATGTATGGCCAGCTGAAGATTTTCCAACACCTATGTCTATATGAGGATACATAAAGGGGTCAGGGCTCATGAAAAGACACCCATAACATTTTCAAGTAACGAAGGTGCTGTAAGAATTACATGAAACAAAAAGTATGGCGTTCCCCAGCAGCCGACACAGAGTGTTTGTTATCAGCCCGGTGGTCCGGCGGCAGGAGACCGGTCATACTCTACAGGGGCCATCCAGCCCGACACTGGACTGACATTTCTGCCCTGACAGGGAGAGAATACACGTGAATAACAACACACACAGCCAGCCCAGCCCTTTGTTACATTTGTAACAAAGTAAGAACAGAGATATAGGGCCAGATTCACAGCCAAGATACGACGGAGTATCTCAGATACTCCGTCGTATCTCTCAGAGTATCTATGCGACTGATTCATAGAATCAGTTACGCATAGATAGCCCTAAGATCCGACAGGTGTAATTGTTTTACACTGTCGGATCTTAGGATGCAGTACCGCGGCCGCCGCTGGGGGGGAGTTCGCGTCGTATTCCAGCGTCGGGTATGCAAATTAGCAGTTACGGCGATCCACGATGGATTTTCGCGTTCGGTACGTCGTCGCTAGTATAGTTTCCCGTCGCAATTTTAGGCGTTGTTTGACCTGCCCTAACTTTAGACAGCACACGTATGTGCTGTTTAAAGTATGGCCGTCTTTCCCGCGTCGAAATGTAAATTTTTTTTTGTCTTGCGTAAAACGTCCGGGAATACGAAAGTACGCGTCGCACGTCGTCGCCATTTGAAAAAATGACGTCACTTTGCGCAAAGCACGGCGGGAATTTCGAAACGGAGCATGCGCAGTAGGTCCGGCGCAGGAGTGCGCCTAATTTAAATGGCACACGCCCAGGTTTTCATTGCAAGTGCTTTGTGAATCAGGCACTTGCGATGAAAACTTGCGGCGGTGTAACGTATCTACGATACGTTACGCCGCCGCTAGTCTACGTGAATCTGGCCCTTAGATCCTAGCCTGAAGCCTCGTACACACGACCGAGGAACTCGACGAGCGAAACACATTGTTTTCCTCGTCAAGTTTCTTGTTAGGCTGTCGAGGAACTCGACAAGGCAAGTTTCTCCATTCCCGTCGAGGAATTTTCATCATCGAAAAATGTACACACGACCGTTTTCCTCTGCAAAAAAAAAATCCCAGCAAGTTTCTTGCTGGTTTTTGCTGAGAAACTCAGTCGTTTGTACGAGGCCTGATTGTGTAACTGGTTCTCTTTAAAGTGGAGTTCCACCCATAAATATAACATTACATCAGTAGTTTTAAAAAAATGTCATTAGTCCTTTACGAAATTTTTTTTTTTTATTTAGATGCCTTCAAAGTGTTGTTGCTAGGCAGAATAGTTAATCTTCCCTCTTCCTGCACCTAGGTGCTTAATGCTTCCTAACCTACACCGCACAGACTCCTGGGAATGTAGTGGGTGTAACTTTCCAGGAGTCTGTGCACTTCCCAGTCTCAAAGAATCATGTGACTTGGACAGCACAGGTGCTGAAACCTGATCTGACACTGCTTGTGCAGCACTGAGCATGTGCGAGATCTGCAAGGCTGAAATCCAGGAAGTCATACAGTCTGGCTTCATGATGCCCACACTTAAGATGGCCCCAGTCAATTTCTATTTTATAAAGTGTCTAAATGCTGTAACAACCTAACAAAACGGACTTTAGTTTACAGACTAACTTTACTAGAATACATTAAGCTTGTCTATTACAGGGGTATTTATATTTAAAAAGTGAAATTGTGGCCGGAACTCTGCTTTAAAGTGAAGCTGTCGTGAGAACAATACAAGGCCTGCCGTTGCCATATGAAAATGCTAGTTTCCTGGCTGGTATAATAACACACATGCTTGGGTATGTGAGAAACTGGTCAATAGTTATGGCTAGCCCTCTCTCATTCCCACGTAACTGGTGATTGATCAGGGATTGGGTTCTGAATTGTGGAAGGCGGGGGGGCATGGTGTCACATATTTTCCCTTACTAGGTTTTCTCTATTATTGAGCATCTGGCTCTTCAGGGTGAAGCAGAAAACCAGCTAGATGACAACACTAGCCTTCATATACTCCATCACATTCCTCCCCTGAGGGGATTCTGCTTAGAAACTGTCTGCAATGGCTGTGTGTGAATGTCTGGGAATTTTCATTGCTGCTATTAATTATGATGGAATTTTTTTCATCACAGGAGAGTGTTGGAGAACCGGGACAACATCTATGAGAAGATCAGCCAGTATTTGCAGCTGAAGAACGTCATTGAGAGGTTACAGGTAACATGCTGGTACCAGGTTCATGTGACAACACTGGGCCAATCAGTGCTGCGTTCCCTGCTCGCCATTTAGTTATAAGGGGGCTGAAAGCAAACCCTTGTTTACCCATTCAGGACAAAGCGACAGGATAGGTATATTCCCTGTTCAAAGCATATACTCATCTTTCCTTGACACCCCTGCAGCTCCACAGAATACCTGTAGATGTAGGAAATACACAATATTACCAAAAATATTGGGACGCCTGCCTTTACACACACATGAACATTAATGGCATCCCAGTCTTGTAGGTGGATTCAGATAGGTTTACGCCGGCGTATCAGTAGATACGGCGTCGTAACTCTGAATCTACGCCGTCGCAAATTTAAGCGTATTCTGGAAACCAGATACGCTTAAATTAGGCTAAGATACGAGCGGCGTAAGTCTCCTACGCCGTCGTATCTTAGGGTGCATATTTACGCTGGCCGCTAGGTGTCGCTTCCGTTGAGTTGGGCGTAGAATATGCAAATGACTAGATACGCCGATTTACGAACGTACGTGCGCCGTTTACGTTAGAGATACGCCGGCGTAAAGATAAAGCTGCTCCCTAGGTATGCAAGGTATGGACGTCGGAACAGGCCTATCTTTTTACGTCGTTTGCGTAAGTCGTATGCAAATCGGGCTTGACGTAATTTACGTTCACGTCGAAACGGCGTACTTTGGAGCAATGCACACTGGGATATGTCCACTGATGCCGCATCACCAGTCATTTACATAAAACACGCCCCCCTGTTCCACATTTGAATTAGGCGTGCTTAGGCCGGCCCATTTACGCTACGCCGCCGTAACTTAGGAGGCAAGTGCTTTGTGAATACAGCACTTGCCTCTCTAACTTACGGCGGCGTAGCGTATATGCCATACGCTACGCCTACCTAACGTTGCGCCCGCCTACGTGAATCTGGCTATTAGTCTGTAGGGTTCAATATTAAGTTGGCCCACCAACTTGGCCATAAGCTCCATTTCACATCTGCCACTGTCTACTTAGCTCCTTTGTTGTAAAAAAAAAAAAAACTGTTTAGGAAGTTACGTAACTTAAAGGGGTGTTCCAGTCATTTTTTATGTTTATTAAAAGTCAGCAGCTACAAAAAGTGTAGCTGCTGGCTTTTAATAAACATACACTCACCTGCTCCACGTTCCAGCGACGCTCCGGCCGGGGCTCCGCTCCTCTCCCCCCCTCTCCGGTCGGCGTCTTCATTCTAAGTGTGGGCACCCGGCTGTGACAGCTTTCGGCTTCACGGCCGGGCACCCACTGCGCATGCGCGAGCGTCACTGCGTATGCGCGAGCGGGGCTGCGCCATCTAATTGGACAGGCGGTCGCCTGGGACCTGTCACGTTTCCCAGGCGATCGCCTACAGGGAGGGGCTGCTGAAAGGCGAATAGTCCAATCGCCTTAGCAGCCCCTCGGCGGAAGGAGTAAGTGGGACAGGAAGTCCCACTCCTCCTGAAGCCCCCACTCCCCCCCCCAAAAAAATTACATGCCAAATGTGGCATGTAAGGGGGCGAGGAGTGGATTAAGGGTGGAACTCCGCTTTAAACTGCAATTTACACGCACACGGTAATAATTCAGACCAGTGCCTCTACCCCCTCTCTCTATACCCCTCTAGTTTCACTCACACAGAGCAAACCTAAAAAGCAAGCAGTGTCTCTTTAGCTAGGTAATAATGCTCTAAAAAGTGGTAAAATTTACCCCAAACCAGTAAAGTTTCCCCATAAAGCAAAACTCCACAAATGAAAATCTCTTTTGCTCTCCCTGTTCCTCTCCTCTCTGTCCTGTGCGCTGGTACTCCACATGTGTTTCGAATATGGCAGAGACCTGTGGCACCTTTGCGCACACATGGGGCATTTCTGCACATGTGCAAACAAACACCAAAAGGGCTCTCTGCTAGGTCTTGGTATAGAGCTGCACGATAAATCGTTAAGAATCGAAATCACAATCTTTTTCCCTTCCTGATCTTCAAAACAGCAAGTCACGATCTTTCTAACGACCCTTTCACACGTACGGATCCGTTCCTTTAACACCTGTATGCTCAGCTGTGATCGCTCCGTTGATCCCGCTGAGCCGGCAGATAACAGGGCGGTCCCTGCGTCGGATCTCCGCTCCACTCTATGGGGGGGATCAGATGAACACGGACCGTCTGTCCCTGTTCATCCGATCCGCAGATGGATGAAAAAATAGGATTTTCCTCCGTCTGTAGAAATGGACCATAGCGGAGACTGATGAGATCGGGTGTTCATCCGCTGACATGCGCAATCCCATAGGGATACATGTAAGTCTGGATTTCATCCGAAAACGGATGGATGAAAAACGGACATACAGTCTGCATGTGTGAAAGGGGCCTAACGAGTGCAGAGAGTTCTCACAGCTGGGAAAACAAAATTTAGGCAGCCTGCCAAGTTTTATTACAACAGTAGGAAACAAAGTATCTTTTCGTTCTTTTATCAAAGGAAAGAACTCTGGCATGTAGATGAAGGAAGTCTAACCATTTAAAGGCCAAACCTTTTCTGACATTTGTTGCCTACAAGTAAAAATCATTATTTTCTGCTAGAAAATTACTTAGAACACCCAAACATGATATATTTTTTTAGCAGAGACACTAGAGAATAAAATGGTGGTTGTTGCAATATTTTATGTCGCAGCGTTTTTTCAAATATTTTTTTTTTTTTAAAAATACACTTTAATAATTTCTTTGTATAATGTAAAAGAAGATGTTACACCGTGAGAATCGTGAGAGAATAGTGATCTTTATTCGAAGCAAAAAAATTGTGATTCTCATTTTAGCCAGAATCGTGCAGCTCTATCTTGGTATGACGTATCCGCACGTATGGGGAAATGGCTCATGCACGGAAGTGCTTCACAGGTACCAGATAATAAAAGATGGTGATGCCGAAGGGTGAGCGGAGGATAACAGTATCCCTGGGCAAAGCTCCTCTTTAACCACTTGTCGACCGCCACACGCAAATATACGTCGGCAGAATGGCACGGCAGGCAAAAGGACGTATATATGTGTCCCTTTTAAGAAGTGGCATTGTGGGCGCGCCGCAAGCTCCGTGACTCTGACCGAGGGTCCCGTGGAGTCGATGTCCGTGGGTTTACCTGCGATCGTGTCACGGTGAGGAAGAAGGGGGAAATGCTGATGTAACCAAGCATTTCCCCAGTCTGCATAGTGACAGGACAGTGAACACAGGTTCCTGTAATCGGAAGTGGTGATCACTGTCCTGTCATACACAGCCCATCCCCCCTACAGTTAGAAGAACTTACTAGGGCACACTTAACCCCTACAGCGCCACTTAGTGGATCACTGCCAGTGTAATTTTCACAGTGTAATCAGTGCATTTTTATAGCACTGATCGCTGTAAAAATGACAATGGTCGCAAAAATGTGTCAAAAGTGTCCGATGTGTCCGCCATAATGTAGCAGTCACGATAAAAATTGCTGATTGCCGCCATTACTAGTAAAAAAAAAAAATTATTAATAAAAATGCCATAAAATGATCCCATATTTTGTAGACGCTATAACTTTTGCACAAACTCGCTTATTGCGTTTTTTTTTACCAAAAATATGTAGAATACGTATCGGCCTAAACTGAGGAAAAAAACGTTTTTTTTATATATTTTTGGGGGATATTTATTATAGCAAAAAGTAAAAAATATAGATTTTTTTCAAAATTGTCACTCTATTTTTGTTCATAGCGCTAAAAATAATTGGGAGCCACGTCGCCGGACCGCGCAATTGTCAGTTAAAGCGACGCAGTGCCAAATCGCAAAAAGTGGCCTGGTCTTTGACCAAGCATAATGGTCCGGGGCTTAAGTGGTTAAAGTGGACCTAGAGTAAGAAACCTAACTTCACATGTACCAAACACTGAAATATCAAATCTGTAGACTTGTGATCATTTCTAATGTAGTAATTGACTTTTACCTATTTTTCTCATTACAGGAATTAGACTCTGGACCTTTAAAAACCCAGGTCGATTTGGGCTGTAACTTCTATGTAAATGCGGAAGTGTAGGTATTCTTTACTGTTGGGAATGTAAAGGACTTGTGTATGGGATGTGTAGAGTCATGGGAAGGCATCTGTGTTGCCATAGCATTTTGGTTAATAATAAGCTGGTTAAGAGTCATTATTTCTCTACTGAGTGCTTGTCTCTTCTAGCAAAGTTACTCAGGCAGGTTCCCGAGGTTCTCCAGGGGACCAGATGATCCTTTGGGGGCTCCTACATACAGTGCATCCGGAAATTATTCAATTTTTCCACATTTTATGTTACGACCTTATTCTAAAATGGGTTAAATTCATTATTTTCCTCAAAATTCTACATGCAATACCACATAATTACAACGTGAAAGAAGTTTGTCTGAAATCTTTTCAAATTTATTAGAAATTAAAAAAACAAAAAAATCACATGTACATAAAGTATTCACAGCCTTTTAGGTAGATTCACAAAGAGTTAGGCCGGCTTATCTACAGATAAGCCGACCTAACTCTGAATCTGAACCGACCTATGTTTAAGTGTATTCTCTAACAGAGATACACTTCAACATATCTAAGATAGGACGGCTTGCGCAGATTGCAATGTTTTGGCTTACCGCTAGGTGGCGCTTACATTGCGGCCGGCCTAGATTATGTAAATTAGAATTTACGACGATTCCCGAACGAACGGGAGCCCGCCGCAGTCGATTAACGTTGTTTCCGTACGCGATAGGCCGCCTAAAGTTATTCCACCTATGAGGTGGAATAACAATGTTAAGTATGCAAAAATATATGTGAAAGGTCTACAGCGCTACTATAGTGAAAAAATTAATTATATCAATTAATCAATAAATAAATGAAAAAGCAGCAATTATAACGGTGAACTAAACCAAGCAAAATATGTGAAAAAAGGATAATGCGCTAAATCAACTGATTAAATAAAGGTGTCAACACATCAAAATACTGGAGAAATAAGACAAATTGATACAAAGAATAAAGTTCCAAATTCTAAATATATATCGTCCCTTGTTGCTGTAATCCTGAAGGCAACTCAATAACACTTTGCCCGACCGCACACACACAGTGTGTGAGATATAACCAGCTTGATGGTGTGATGATCAGCCTGTCAGGTCAAAAAAGTGCTTTCCACCAGGTATTCACAAGTTTCAGATATGCAAAGAAAGGGAGACAGAGAAAAGACCGATAGTGTGATACCGTTAAATGAACCACTAACGTCTCACAACACTCAGAACATCACTCACGAATCCCCGGTAATAGATAGGCTTTAGCGTGTGTGCATGTAGGCTGCTCAGCTTGTCAGGCTCTTCATCCGGCACCTCCGTGCGTCCCGTCACTCAAGCTCCTCCCCCACGCGTATCGTCACTAGACACGTGACTTAATCATGGGTCAATGTGTGAGTGGGGCTTGCTAGGCTATAAATAGCCTGTCACACACTCGCAGCGGCGCGAACGGACCAATGGGGAGGCACCAATGACTACATCATTGCAGATACACCACCACATTTCAGCCGTTGTGGTTTATAAAATTGTATCTATTTAACAAATTTTAATGTGATACAAAATGAGACAAAATAACTTTTAAAACCGCTGTCTTAACAGTAACAAACAAAAAATGGTTTTATCTCAGGTTCTTATATGGGCAAATCCGTGCAGCTCAGACTCATCTGTTATGAGCACATACAGACAATACCCCGTGGTTTTCATGTAGTATTACTACCACATAAGCCAAAAATATATATATATATATATTGATAGTGTATAACCATATACAAATACACGTAAAAATAAAAATAAATACATATAAAAAATATATAAAAAATATAAAAAATATATATATATAAAATGCAAAGTAATCCACCATATACATGTTAAAATTGTTACATGTGGATCAAGCCATAAGCTGTCAATCACATATCCCAATCTGCACTTAAAATAGCATCATACGCTAGGATTGCATAACACTACAAGAGCACTATACCACTAGCCAACAAGTGAGTATACGCTCATAATAAAATAACAATAAGATAGCTGATAGGGAGATGTGAGAAATATACATATATATAAAATACTGTTAAAACTTATTAAAACCAGAAGTTTAAAAATCAGATATAAAACAGTTAAGATCAAAGTCGATATTTAAACCATTCGGAGAGAGAGATCCCATCTCATGGATCCATCTTGATTCTGCTTTACTTATCTCTCTCACCCTATGGCTTCCTCTCCAATGGGGACTATATTTTTGTATGCCCCAAAATTTCAAACCCTTTGGGTTCCCTTGATGACATAACTCAAAATGGCGGGAGACATTATGTTTCGGGTATGCCTTTAAAATATTCTGTACATGCTCTCTTAATCTTTTCCATAAGGGTCGTTTAGTGCGGCCTATGTATTGTAGGGAGCATGGACACTCCAGGACATACACAACACCCTCAGTTCTGCAGGTGATAAGGTCATCAATATTGTACTCCTTCTTGGTGACATTTGAAGTAAATTTGGTACATTTTTGACCATTAAAATTCGTATTCTTACATGCAAAACACCTCTTGCATGGAAAAAATCCCTTACCCTGAAAGAAGGTAAGTACATTTTTCTTTGTTGGAGGATCAGGAACGTTTTTAGCTACTAAGTCCCTCAGTGTGGGAGCTCTGCGATATACCACCCTGGGGTTAATGGGTAAGATACCCTGTAGCTGCTGGTCAGATCTCAGGATAGGCCAATACTTTTTAAAAATGGCTTCTAACTGTCTATGTTGGACAGTATAGTTCAAGATAATCGGAAGATTATTATCCATTTGATCAGATCTCACTTTGTCCTGAATGAGGGTAATTCTAGGTGTGTCATATACTTTACGGATTTGTTCTTGGATAAAATCCTCATTGTACCCTTTATTCACAAACTTTGTTCCTATAAAGTTAGCTTGCTCCAAATATACTTTTTGGTCAGTACAATTTCTACGGATGCGTAACAGCTGTCCTTTAGGGATGTTTATAAGCCAGGGCTCGAAATGACAGCTATCCACCGGGATATAACTGTTCCGTTCCACTGGTTTAAAGTATGTTTTAGTTGATATTGAGTTTTCCTCCAGCGTGATCTCCAGATCCAGAAACTGTATAGTCTGATTGCTGATAGTATACGTTAGGGAAATATTTTGTTGGTTTAGATTCAATTTCTCAAAGAATGTGATTAAAGATTGTTCATCACCATCCCAGATGACAATACAGTCATCTATGAATCTTTTGTATAAAATCAGCTGGCTGGGCATATCATTGTAAATTGCCCCCTCCTCCCATTTTGACATAAATACGTTTGCCACGCTGGGTGCATATTTAGCTCCCATTCCGATGCCATTAAGTTGCCTGTAGAACTGGGATTGATGCCAAAAATAATTATGCTGTAAGCCATAAGCCAAACATCGCAAAACAAACTTTTTTTGCCTAGGGATGAGTTGGCTAAAAAGATTCATCGCCCACTTCGTTGCACTAATCGCCTCCTCATGATTAATATTGGTGTAGAGCGAAGCTACGTCAGCTGTTGCTATCAGGAACTTATGCTGTGGGGAGATTACTACAGTCTCCAGTAACTGGATAAGGTGTTTTGTATCTCTGAGGAAAGCCTTGGTGTTAGATACCAAGGGCTGTATAAACTTATCAACATATTCCCCTAAGCGTGAATTGATTGACTGGATACCGTTGATAATTGGTCTCCCAGGGGGTTTTAGGGGATCCTTATGTACCTTCGGTACCGTGTAAATAATAGGAACTCGACACATATCTGGATTCAGGTATTTACTTTCTCTCTTGGATAAAATACCTTTATCTTTGCCCTTTTGTATGAGCACAGATAATTCTTCCTTATACTCCCCAGTAGGATTACCTGTGAGCTTAATGTACGTATTCTGATCAAGGAGTTGATTGTTCAATTCCTCATAGTAATAATCTTTTGACAGTAATACTATTGCACCTCCCTTGTCTGCCGGTCGTATTATTACCTTCTTGTTCTTCTCCAATTCTTTGATGCCCTTTTGAATAATTTTGGGATCTGGTAACCTCCTTATTTTTAGTTTTTCCAGATCTTTTAGCACCATTTTATTGAATACTTCTACGTGCTGGTTGTTGTGTACTTGAGGGTTAAACAACGATTTATTTCTTAAAGAACTATGTTGAATTCTACCCGGCAAATTTCCAACAGATTCATCTTTTATGGGTTGATTAAGCATGTACTTTTTAATGTTTAATTTTCTTGTATATTTCTGAATATCGACGTACACATCGAATTTATTCAGATTTTTCTTAGGTGCAAATTTTAAGCCCTTATCTAATAGGGTTAGCTCTGGAATAGTGAGCTCAACCCCACTCAGATTAATGATTCCTTGCCCTATTTGACCTTTCTTCTTTTTGGACCCTTGTCCCCCCCTACATCCTCTCTTTCGTCTGGACTGCGGGCATACATTGATTCTGCTCCCCGAGGTGGTGATCTGTCGTTCCGGCGATGATCTAAAAAAGACCTGGAATGTGTTTCTTCAATATAGTTGGCTAAGGGTTCATATTTATTTTGTGTATGAACCGGACTTTTCCTATAATCCTGTTGAGGGTAATCGCGATTTGGCGGTACACTTTGTGAATTGGAATATGGGCCCTGATTTTGATATTGATATGCATCTCTCACATCTCGAGGATCCTGATTATATTGGTTGATATTGTGTTGAGGACCTTGCATGTATCCTCCTTGATTCCCTGTTTGGTTAGGGGGATAATATACCTGCTGAGTGTTCTTATTTTTCCAGGCTGGATGCCTGGGAGATTTCTTGTTATTTTTTCGCCAAGGTTTAGGGGTCCTTGGCTCATTTGCCTCACTTCTTATTGATCTAGTTTGATCACAAGGGTAGGGATTCGGGGGTCTATAATAATCATCCCCATTGGATCTGTCACATTGTGGTGATCTAGATCTATTTATCACAGGTGGTATGATAATCCGTACCTCTTTGTCTGGGGATGAGGACACTGAGCCTCTAACTCCCTCTTTTAATTTTAATTGCCATTTGAATGTTTGGTGTAAACGGTAATCATTGGTATCTCTCCAATACTTCCTCTTTTTCCGTTGCTTAATTTCAGCATCTTTATTCTCCAGGACTCTATTTAGTTGGTTCGTGAGTGATTCAAAAGGAGGGGTGTCCTTAAAATTTTCCAAGGATACTTTGCATTCGGCTAGTTCCTTGTTGATGACAGTCAACTTGCGTTGTTTACGTTTGACTAACAGCTGCATTAGTTCCAACCCCTTCTCATTAAAAAATTTGTACCACTCTTCAGTGGAGTCCCCATCCATTAGTCCATCATTGATGGGAACCTCCCATCTTAACCTTCTGGGAACTATCCCTTCTTTGATATATTGTTCATGTGTGGTGAGATCCCACCACACACTAATCTTTTTCTCCATTAAGTGCCCGAACTTACGAAAAATAGTGTCCAAATCCCCTGTGTCAGAGTGATTTTTACTTGTGAATACATCATTAAGATCTACTGTGCGATTTTCCATATAATTAAATATATCCATAGTTGCTGCTAATGTAGTAAAAAGGTAAAATGCAAAAATATATGTGAAAGGTCTACAGCGCTACTATAGTGAAAAAATTAATTATATCAATTAATCAATAAATAAATGAAAAAGCAGCAATTATAACGGTGAACTAAACCAAGCAAAATATGTGAAAAAAGGATAATGCGCTAAATCAACTGATTAAATAAAGGTGTCAACACATCAAAATACTGGAGAAATAAGACAAATTGATACAAAGAATAAAGTTCCAAATTCTAAATATATATCGTCCCTTGTTGCTGTAATCCTGAAGGCAACTCAATAACACTTTGCCCGACCGCACACACACAGTGTGTGAGATATAACCAGCTTGATGGTGTGATGATCAGCCTGTCAGGTCAAAAAAGTGCTTTCCACCAGGTATTCACAAGTTTCAGATATGCAAAGAAAGGGAGACAGAGAAAAGACCGATAGTGTGATACCGTTAAATGAACCACTAACGTCTCACAACACTCAGAACATCACTCACGAATCCCCGGTAATAGATAGGCTTTAGCGTGTGTGCATGTAGGCTGCTCAGCTTGTCAGGCTCTTCATCCGGCACCTCCGTGCGTCCCGTCACTCAAGCTCCTCCCCCACGCGTATCGTCACTAGACACGTGACTTAATCATGGGTCAATGTGTGAGTGGGGCTTGCTAGGCTATAAATAGCCTGTCACACACTCGCAGCGGCGCGAACGGACCAATGGGGAGGCACCAATGACTACATCATTGCAGATACACCACCACATTTCAGCCGTTGTGGTTTATAAAATTGTATCTATTTAACAAATTTTAATGTGATACAAAATGAGACAAAATAACTTTTAAAACCGCTGTCTTAACAGTAACAAACAAAAAATGGTTTTATCTCAGGTTCTTATATGGGCAAATCCGTGCAGCTCAGACTCATCTGTTATGAGCACATACAGACAATACCCCGTGGTTTTCATGTAGTATTACTACCACATAAGCCAAAAATATATATATATATATATTGATAGTGTATAACCATATACAAATACACGTAAAAATAAAAATAAATACATATAAAAAATATATAAAAAATATATATATATAAAATGCAAAGTAATCCACCATATACATGTTAAAATTGTTACATGTGGATCAAGCCATAAGCTGTCAATCACATATCCCAATCTGCACTTAAAATAGCATCATACGCTAGGATTGCATAACACTACAAGAGCACTATACCACTAGCCAACAAGTGAGTATACGCTCATAATAAAATAACAATAAGATAGCTGATAGGGAGATGTGAGAAATATACATATATATAAAATACTGTTAAAACTTATTAAAACCAGAAGTTTAAAAATCAGATATAAAACAGTTAAGATCAAAGTCGATATTTAAACCATTCGGAGAGAGAGATCCCATCTCATGGATCCATCTTGATTCTGCTTTACTTATCTCTCTCACCCTATGGCTTCCTCTCCAATGGGGACTATATTTTTGTATGCCCCAAAATTTCAAACCCTTTGGGTTCCCTTGATGACATAACTCAAAATGGCGGGAGACATTATGTTTCGGGTATGCCTTTAAAATATTCTGTACATGCTCTCTTAATCTTTTCCATAAGGGTCGTTTAGTGCGGCTCCTCGGGGAGCAGAATCAATGTATGCCCGCAGTCCAGACGAAAGAGAGGATGTAGGGGGGGACAAGGGTCCAAAAAGAAGAAAGGTCAAATAGGGCAAGGAATCATTAATCTGAGTGGGGTTGAGCTCACTATTCCAGAGCTAACCCTATTAGATAAGGGCTTAAAATTTGCACCTAAGAAAAATCTGAATAAATTCGATGTGTACGTCGATATTCAGAAATATACAAGAAAATTAAACATTAAAAAGTACATGCTTAATCAACCCATAAAAGATGAATCTGTTGGAAATTTGCCGGGTAGAATTCAACATAGTTCTTTAAGAAATAAATCGTTGTTTAACCCTCAAGTACACAACAACCAGCACGTAGAAGTATTCAATAAAATGGTGCTAAAAGATCTGGAAAAACTAAAAATAAGGAGGTTACCAGATCCCAAAATTATTCAAAAGGGCATCAAAGAATTGGAGAAGAACAAGAAGGTAATAATACGACCGGCAGACAAGGGAGGTGCAATAGTATTACTGTCAAAAGATTATTACTATGAGGAATTGAACAATCAACTCCTTGATCAGAATACGTACATTAAGCTCACAGGTAATCCTACTGGGGAGTATAAGGAAGAATTATCTGTGCTCATACAAAAGGGCAAAGATAAAGGTATTTTATCCAAGAGAGAAAGTAAATACCTGAATCCAGATATGTGTCGAGTTCCTATTATTTACACGGTACCGAAGGTACATAAGGATCCCCTAAAACCCCCTGGGAGACCAATTATCAACGGTATCCAGTCAATCAATTCACGCTTAGGGGAATATGTTGATAAGTTTATACAGCCCTTGGTATCTAACACCAAGGCTTTCCTCAGAGATACAAAACACCTTATCCAGTTACTGGAGACTGTAGTAATCTCCCCACAGCATAAGTTCCTGATAGCAACAGCTGACGTAGCTTCGCTCTACACCAATATTAATCATGAGGAGGCGATTAGTGCAACGAAGTGGGCGATGAATCTTTTTAGCCAACTCATCCCTAGGCAAAAAAAGTTTGTTTTGCGATGTTTGGCTTATGGCTTACAGCATAATTATTTTTGGCATCAATCCCAGTTCTACAGGCAACTTAATGGCATCGGAATGGGAGCTAAATATGCACCCAGCGTGGCAAACGTATTTATGTCAAAATGGGAGGAGGGGGCAATTTACAATGATATGCCCAGCCAGCTGATTTTATACAAAAGATTCATAGATGACTGTATTGTCATCTGGGATGGTGATGAACAATCTTTAATCACATTCTTTGAGAAATTGAATCTAAACCAACAAAATATTTCCCTAACGTATACTATCAGCAATCAGACTATACAGTTTCTGGATCTGGAGATCACGCTGGAGGAAAACTCAATATCAACTAAAACATACTTTAAACCAGTGGAACGGAACAGTTATATCCCGGTGGATAGCTGTCATTTCGAGCCCTGGCTTATAAACATCCCTAAAGGACAGCTGTTACGCATCCGTAGAAATTGTACTGACCAAAAAGTATATTTGGAGCAAGCTAACTTTATAGGAACAAAGTTTGTGAATAAAGGGTACAATGAGGATTTTATCCAAGAACAAATCCGTAAAGTATATGACACACCTAGAATTACCCTCATTCAGGACAAAGTGAGATCTGATCAAATGGATAATAATCTTCCGATTATCTTGAACTATACTGTCCAACATAGACAGTTAGAAGCCATTTTTAAAAAGTATTGGCCTATCCTGAGATCTGACCAGCAGCTACAGGGTATCTTACCCATTAACCCCAGGGTGGTATATCGCAGAGCTCCCACACTGAGGGACTTAGTAGCTAAAAACGTTCCTGATCCTCCAACAAAGAAAAATGTACTTACCTTCTTTCAGGGTAAGGGATTTTTTCCATGCAAGAGGTGTTTTGCATGTAAGAATACGAATTTTAATGGTCAAAAATGTACCAAATTTACTTCAAATGTCACCAAGAAGGAGTACAATATTGATGACCTTATCACCTGCAGAACTGAGGGTGTTGTGTATGTCCTGGAGTGTCCATGCTCCCTACAATACATAGGCCGCACTAAACGACCCTTATGGAAAAGATTAAGAGAGCATGTACAGAATATTTTAAAGGCATACCCGAAACATAATGTCTCCCGCCATTTTGAGTTATGTCATCAAGGGAACCCAAAGGGTTTGAAATTTTGGGGCATACAAAAATATAGTCCCCATTGGAGAGGAAGCCATAGGGTGAGAGAGATAAGTAAAGCAGAATCAAGATGGATCCATGAGATGGGATCTCTCTCTCCGAATGGTTTAAATATCGACTTTGATCTTAACTGTTTTATATCTGATTTTTAAACTTCTGGTTTTAATAAGTTTTAACAGTATTTTATATATATGTATATTTCTCACATCTCCCTATCAGCTATCTTATTGTTATTTTATTATGAGCGTATACTCACTTGTTGGCTAGTGGTATAGTGCTCTTGTAGTGTTATGCAATCCTAGCGTATGATGCTATTTTAAGTGCAGATTGGGATATGTGATTGACAGCTTATGGCTTGATCCACATGTAACAATTTTAACATGTATATGGTGGATTACTTTGCATTTTATATATATATATTTTTTATATTTTTTATATATTTTTTATATGTATTTATTTTTATTTTTACGTGTATTTGTATATGGTTATACACTATCAATATATATATATATATATTTTTGGCTTATGTGGTAGTAATACTACATGAAAACCACGGGGTATTGTCTGTATGTGCTCATAACAGATGAGTCTGAGCTGCACGGATTTGCCCATATAAGAACCTGAGATAAAACCATTTTTTGTTTGTTACTGTTAAGACAGCGGTTTTAAAAGTTATTTTGTCTCATTTTGTATCACATTAAAATTTGTTAAATAGATACAATTTTATAAACCACAACGGCTGAAATGTGGTGGTGTATCTGCAATGATGTAGTCATTGGTGCCTCCCCATTGGTCCGTTCGCGCCGCTGCGAGTGTGTGACAGGCTATTTATAGCCTAGCAAGCCCCACTCACACATTGACCCATGATTAAGTCACGTGTCTAGTGACGATACGCGTGGGGGAGGAGCTTGAGTGACGGGACGCACGGAGGTGCCGGATGAAGAGCCTGACAAGCTGAGCAGCCTACATGCACACACGCTAAAGCCTATCTATTACCGGGGATTCGTGAGTGATGTTCTGAGTGTTGTGAGACGTTAGTGGTTCATTTAACGGTATCACACTATCGGTCTTTTCTCTGTCTCCCTTTCTTTGCATATCTGAAACTTGTGAATACCTGGTGGAAAGCACTTTTTTGACCTGACAGGCTGATCATCACACCATCAAGCTGGTTATATCTCACACACTGTGTGTGTGCGGTCGGGCAAAGTGTTATTGAGTTGCCTTCAGGATTACAGCAACAAGGGACGATATATATTTAGAATTTGGAACTTTATTCTTTGTATCAATTTGTCTTATTTCTCCAGTATTTTGATGTGTTGACACCTTTATTTAATCAGTTGATTTAGCGCATTATCCTTTTTTCACATATTTTGCTTGGTTTAGTTCACCGTTATAATTGCTGCTTTTTCATTTATTTATTGATTAATTGATATAATTAATTTTTTCACTATAGTAGCGCTGTAGACCTTTCACATATATTTTTGCATTTTACCTTTTTACTACATTAGCAGCAACTATGGATATATTTAATTATATGGAAAATCGCACAGTAGATCTTAATGATGTATTCACAAGTAAAAATCACTCTGACACAGGGGATTTGGACACTATTTTTCGTAAGTTCGGGCACTTAATGGAGAAAAAGATTAGTGTGTGGTGGGATCTCACCACACATGAACAATATATCAAAGAAGGGATAGTTCCCAGAAGGTTAAGATGGGAGGTTCCCATCAATGATGGACTAATGGATGGGGACTCCACTGAAGAGTGGTACAAATTTTTTAATGAGAAGGGGTTGGAACTAATGCAGCTGTTAGTCAAACGTAAACAACGCAAGTTGACTGTCATCAACAAGGAACTAGCCGAATGCAAAGTATCCTTGGAAAATTTTAAGGACACCCCTCCTTTTGAATCACTCACGAACCAACTAAATAGAGTCCTGGAGAATAAAGATGCTGAAATTAAGCAACGGAAAAAGAGGAAGTATTGGAGAGATACCAATGATTACCGTTTACACCAAACATTCAAATGGCAATTAAAATTAAAAGAGGGAGTTAGAGGCTCAGTGTCCTCATCCCCAGACAAAGAGGTACGGATTATCATACCACCTGTGATAAATAGATCTAGATCACCACAATGTGACAGATCCAATGGGGATGATTATTATAGACCCCCGAATCCCTACCCTTGTGATCAAACTAGATCAATAAGAAGTGAGGCAAATGAGCCAAGGACCCCTAAACCTTGGCGAAAAAATAACAAGAAATCTCCCAGGCATCCAGCCTGGAAAAATAAGAACACTCAGCAGGTATATTATCCCCCTAACCAAACAGGGAATCAAGGAGGATACATGCAAGGTCCTCAACACAATATCAACCAATATAATCAGGATCCTCGAGATGTGAGAGATGCATATCAATATCAAAATCAGGGCCCATATTCCAATTCACAAAGTGTACCGCCAAATCGCGATTACCCTCAACAGGATTATAGGAAAAGTCCGGTTCATACACAAAATAAATATGAACCCTTAGCCAACTATATTGAAGAAACACATTCCAGGTCTTTTTTAGATCATCGCCGGAACGACAGATCACCACCTCGGGGAGCAGAATCAATGTATGCCCGCAGTCCAGACGAAAGAGAGGATGTAGGGGGGGACAAGGGTCCAAAAAGAAGAAAGGTCAAATAGGGCAAGGAATCATTAATCTGAGTGGGGTTGAGCTCACTATTCCAGAGCTAACCCTATTAGATAAGGGCTTAAAATTTGCACCTAAGAAAAATCTGAATAAATTCGATGTGTACGTCGATATTCAGAAATATACAAGAAAATTAAACATTAAAAAGTACATGCTTAATCAACCCATAAAAGATGAATCTGTTGGAAATTTGCCGGGTAGAATTCAACATAGTTCTTTAAGAAATAAATCGTTGTTTAACCCTCAAGTACACAACAACCAGCACGTAGAAGTATTCAATAAAATGGTGCTAAAAGATCTGGAAAAACTAAAAATAAGGAGGTTACCAGATCCCAAAATTATTCAAAAGGGCATCAAAGAATTGGAGAAGAACAAGAAGGTAATAATACGACCGGCAGACAAGGGAGGTGCAATAGTATTACTGTCAAAAGATTATTACTATGAGGAATTGAACAATCAACTCCTTGATCAGAATACGTACATTAAGCTCACAGGTAATCCTACTGGGGAGTATAAGGAAGAATTATCTGTGCTCATACAAAAGGGCAAAGATAAAGGTATTTTATCCAAGAGAGAAAGTAAATACCTGAATCCAGATATGTGTCGAGTTCCTATTATTTACACGGTACCGAAGGTACATAAGGATCCCCTAAAACCCCCTGGGAGACCAATTATCAACGGTATCCAGTCAATCAATTCACGCTTAGGGGAATATGTTGATAAGTTTATACAGCCCTTGGTATCTAACACCAAGGCTTTCCTCAGAGATACAAAACACCTTATCCAGTTACTGGAGACTGTAGTAATCTCCCCACAGCATAAGTTCCTGATAGCAACAGCTGACGTAGCTTCGCTCTACACCAATATTAATCATGAGGAGGCGATTAGTGCAACGAAGTGGGCGATGAATCTTTTTAGCCAACTCATCCCTAGGCAAAAAAAGTTTGTTTTGCGATGTTTGGCTTATGGCTTACAGCATAATTATTTTTGGCATCAATCCCAGTTCTACAGGCAACTTAATGGCATCGGAATGGGAGCTAAATATGCACCCAGCGTGGCAAACGTATTTATGTCAAAATGGGAGGAGGGGGCAATTTACAATGATATGCCCAGCCAGCTGATTTTATACAAAAGATTCATAGATGACTGTATTGTCATCTGGGATGGTGATGAACAATCTTTAATCACATTCTTTGAGAAATTGAATCTAAACCAACAAAATATTTCCCTAACGTATACTATCAGCAATCAGACTATACAGTTTCTGGATCTGGAGATCACGCTGGAGGAAAACTCAATATCAACTAAAACATACTTTAAACCAGTGGAACGGAACAGTTATATCCCGGTGGATAGCTGTCATTTCGAGCCCTGGCTTATAAACATCCCTAAAGGACAGCTGTTACGCATCCGTAGAAATTGTACTGACCAAAAAGTATATTTGGAGCAAGCTAACTTTATAGGAACAAAGTTTGTGAATAAAGGGTACAATGAGGATTTTATCCAAGAACAAATCCGTAAAGTATATGACACACCTAGAATTACCCTCATTCAGGACAAAGTGAGATCTGATCAAATGGATAATAATCTTCCGATTATCTTGAACTATACTGTCCAACATAGACAGTTAGAAGCCATTTTTAAAAAGTATTGGCCTATCCTGAGATCTGACCAGCAGCTACAGGGTATCTTACCCATTAACCCCAGGGTGGTATATCGCAGAGCTCCCACACTGAGGGACTTAGTAGCTAAAAACGTTCCTGATCCTCCAACAAAGAAAAATGTACTTACCTTCTTTCAGGGTAAGGGATTTTTTCCATGCAAGAGGTGTTTTGCATGTAAGAATACGAATTTTAATGGTCAAAAATGTACCAAATTTACTTCAAATGTCACCAAGAAGGAGTACAATATTGATGACCTTATCACCTGCAGAACTGAGGGTGTTGTGTATGTCCTGGAGTGTCCATGCTCCCTACAATACATAGGCCGCACTAAACGACCCTTATGGAAAAGATTAAGAGAGCATGTACAGAATATTTTAAAGGCATACCCGAAACATAATGTCTCCCGCCATTTTGAGTTATGTCATCAAGGGAACCCAAAGGGTTTGAAATTTTGGGGCATACAAAAATATAGTCCCCATTGGAGAGGAAGCCATAGGGTGAGAGAGATAAGTAAAGCAGAATCAAGATGGATCCATGAGATGGGATCTCTCTCTCCGAATGGTTTAAATATCGACTTTGATCTTAACTGTTTTATATCTGATTTTTAAACTTCTGGTTTTAATAAGTTTTAACAGTATTTTATATATATGTATATTTCTCACATCTCCCTATCAGCTATCTTATTGTTATTTTATTATGAGCGTATACTCACTTGTTGGCTAGTGGTATAGTGCTCTTGTAGTGTTATGCAATCCTAGCGTATGATGCTATTTTAAGTGCAGATTGGGATATGTGATTGACAGCTTATGGCTTGATCCACATGTAACAATTTTAACATGTATATGGTGGATTACTTTGCATTTTATATATATATATTTTTTATATTTTTTATATATTTTTTATATGTATTTATTTTTATTTTTACGTGTATTTGTATATGGTTATACACTATCAATATATATATATATATATTTTTGGCTTATGTGGTAGTAATACTACATGAAAACCACGGGGTATTGTCTGTATGTGCTCATAACAGATGAGTCTGAGCTGCACGGATTTGCCCATATAAGAACCTGAGATAAAACCATTTTTTGTTTGTTACTGTTAAGACAGCGGTTTTAAAAGTTATTTTGTCTCATTTTGTATCACATTAAAATTTGTTAAATAGATACAATTTTATAAACCACAACGGCTGAAATGTGGTGGTGTATCTGCAATGATGTAGTCATTGGTGCCTCCCCATTGGTCCGTTCGCGCCGCTGCGAGTGTGTGACAGGCTATTTATAGCCTAGCAAGCCCCACTCACACATTGACCCATGATTAAGTCACGTGTCTAGTGACGATACGCGTGGGGGAGGAGCTTGAGTGACGGGACGCACGGAGGTGCCGGATGAAGAGCCTGACAAGCTGAGCAGCCTACATGCACACACGCTAAAGCCTATCTATTACCGGGGATTCGTGAGTGATGTTCTGAGTGTTGTGAGACGTTAGTGGTTCATTTAACGGTATCACACTATCGGTCTTTTCTCTGTCTCCCTTTCTTTGCATATCTGAAACTTGTGAATACCTGGTGGAAAGCACTTTTTTGACCTGACAGGCTGATCATCACACCATCAAGCTGGTTATATCTCACACACTGTGTGTGTGCGGTCGGGCAAAGTGTTATTGAGTTGCCTTCAGGATTACAGCAACAAGGGACGATATATATTTAGAATTTGGAACTTTATTCTTTGTATCAATTTGTCTTATTTCTCCAGTATTTTGATGTGTTGACACCTTTATTTAATCAGTTGATTTAGCGCATTATCCTTTTTTCACAATGTTAAGTATGGCCGCCGTTCCCGCCGCCAAGTTCGAATTTTTTACGTAGTTTGTGCAAGTCGTCCGCGAATCGGGATTTACGTCGTTTACGTACGCGTCGAAATCAATAGGCCCGTACGGCCTACTTTGCCGCAATGCGCACTGGGAAATGTAGTCGCCCGGCGCATGCGCAGTTTAAAAAAACGTCAAAAACCGTGAGGTCAAACCTCATTTCCATACTACACGCCCCCCTCCCAGTCATTTGTGGGTAAATTCAGTTGATTGGACATAATTTGGAAAGGCACACACCTGTCTATATAGTCTCACAGTAAACAGTGCATGTCAGAGCACAAACCAAGTCCAAGGAATTGTCTTTAGACAGGATTGTATTGAGGCACAGATCTGGGGAAGGGTACAGAAAAACTCCTGCAGCATTGAAGGTCCCAATGAGCACAGTGGCCTCCATTATCCGTAAATGGAAGACGTTTGTAACCACCAGGACTCTTCCTAGAGTGGGCCGCCTGGCCAAACTGAGCGATCGGGGGAAGAAGGGCCTTAGTCGGGGAGGTGACCAAGAACCTGATGGTCACTCTGACAGAGCTCCAGCATTTCTTTATGGAGAGAGGAGAACCTTTCAGAAGAACAACCATCTCTGCAGCACTCCACCAATCAGGCCTGTATGGTAGAGTGGACAGAAAGAAGCCACTCCTCAGTAAAAGGCACATAACAGCCACTTGGAGTTTGCCAAAAGGCACCTGAAGAACTTTTGGACCATGAGAAACAAAGATTAAACTTTTTGGCCTGAATGGCAGGCGCCATGTCTGGAAGAAACATATAACCGCTCATCACCTGGCCAATACCATCCCTACAGTGAAGCATGGTGGTGGCAGCAGCTTTCTGTGGGAATATTTTTCAGCAGCAGGAACTGGGAGAGCAGTCAGGATCGAGGGAAAGATGATTGCAGCAATGCAAAGAGACATCCTTGATGGAAACCTGCTCCAGAGTGCTTAGGACCTTAGACTAAGGTTAATTTTCCAACAGGACAACGACCCTAACCACACAGCCAGGATAACAAAGGAGAGGTTATGGGACAACTCTGTAAATGTCCTTGAGTGGCCCAGCAATAGCCCAGACTTGAACCCAATTGAACATCTCTGGAGAGATCTGAAAATGGCACCGACGCTCCCCATCCAACCTGATGGAGCTTGAGAGGTCCTGCATAGAAGAATGGGAGAAAATCCCCAAAAATAGGTGTGCCAAGCTTGTAGCGTCAAAGGTGCTTCAACAAAGTATTAAGCAAAGGCTGTGAATACTTATGTACGTGTGATTTTTATTTTTTATACATTTGCAAAGATTTCAAATAAACCTCTTTCACGTTGTCATTACGGGTATTATTTATAGAGTTTTGTGGAAAATAATAAATTTAATCCATTTTGGAATAAGGCTGTAATAAAAGAAAAGGTGAAAATAGTGAAGCGCTGTGATTACTCTCCGGATGCACTGTAGTCCTGCGGCTTTGCAGAAATGTAGAGCATCTGCAATATCTATAAACATAAAACATAGGGGGTTATTTACTAAAGGCAAATCCACTTTGCACTACAAGTTCACTTCACTTTCAAGTGCAATCGCTGTAGATCTGAGGGGGACATGCAAGAAAAATAAAAAACAGCATTTTTTCTTGCACATGATTAGGTGAAAAAATCAGCAGAGCTTCCCCTTATTTCAGAGCTTCCCCTCAGATTACAGCAACTGGACTTCCAAGTGCACTTGTAGTGCAGAGTGGATTTGCCTTTAGTAAATCAACCCCATTGGGTTTTAGTGTGTGTAGCTACATTGGTTTTTATAGCTTTTCTTTGGGTTTGTTTGGATTTGTCTAGACCTACCTCTGGCCCAACACGTCATTTTATCCTAAACTCTATAGGAACACATCACAGCTCAAGTAAATTCTAACATGCTGGTAGTACTGAAGTCAATCTTAACTTCAATACAACCAGCTTGCCAAAAGATAAATTGAAATGTGTTGAATGGGCCAAATTTTGATCCGTCTGCGATCAGCTTAAATCATCAGGAACTCAGGATCCTAATCAATCAACTCCCTTTGGTCTAATACAAGCATGTCCAAAGTCAGGCCCGGGGGTCAATTACGGCCCACGTTTCGGTTTAATGCGGCCCCACTGGTAATTTGGATATATATCTCTTTTGTAGCCCCCAACAAATCCCTGAGCAGATTCACATGAACACAGACCACTCTTTTTTCAGAATAACAAAAGATAGGAATCTGCAACAAAGTTAGGCAAAATCCTATACAATTTACACAGATCACCCAGAGTGGAATGTTTATTCTCTCAACAAAAGTGGAATTACTCTTTACCTAAAGCTGGAAAAAGTCAGCCCACCTTCCTGTCTGAGCTGTATACATTTTAGGACTGCATGGATAAAAATACATAAATTCTTTGGACGGTAAACACTTCCCATACATGTATTTCTTCCATGGATGTCACTGTTTGCCTGAAGTTTAGTTTTAAATGCACAAATTTATTCTGTTTTTTTATTATTATTATTTCTTGCCAGGCCTGACTCATCGAAGATATTCCTGGCTTTGGGTTTTGGATTTTATGCCGAACTGACGCTGGATGAAGCGCTAAAATTTATCGAAAAGAAGAACAAAATGTTGACTCAGTAAGAAAATCTGTGACAGGGCTCTTTATGCGAAACGATGTGCTCTGTAACTTTGTACTTTTTAATTATGATTTTTTCCCCCAGAATTAGTGAAAATCTGACCAAGGATGCTGCAAATATTAAAGCCCACATCCGACTGGTCCTGGAGGTAAGAAATAATCTCCCACAGCTGTGTACTTATTATTCTGTCTAGCAATGGTGTTGATTTACTAAAGGCAAATAGACTGTGCACTTTGCTCCAGGTGCCGCCCATATTGTCGGCAGTAAAATAGCGGTAAAACGCCGATATTTTACCGTCGGATTTGCAGCGCTTTTAACCCCTGCTAGCAGCTGAGAAAAGGTTAATACCGCTGGCAATGCACCGCTGTATCGGCGTATTGCCGGCGGTACGGCAGCGCATTAGCAGCTGTGAGTTCACTGCTGCTAATGCGCTCCAAAGAAGCTGCTGGCAGGACTTTTTCTGACGCCCTGCCAGCGCACCGCTCCAGTGTGAAAGCCCTCAGGTTTTCACACTGGAGCGTGAGGAGCAGCTGTTTAAGGGCGGATTGCAGGCACTATTTTTAACACTATAACGCCTGCAAAACGCCCCCAGTGTGAAAGCAGATGGTCTGCCGACTTCTATCATCCAATCATATGCAAGCAAAAATGCTGTTTTTTTTAATTGTCCTTGCATGTGATTGGGTATTCTTTGCAAAGTAAAGCTTTACCTCATGTACTAAGCTCTAGAACTACTGTGCTTGCAAAGTGCACAGTCTAATAGCCTTTGGTAAATCAACCCAATAATGTGTCAGGTAATAAAGGTGCAGATTACAGATTCTGTAAGTAAAGAAGCTTAGACTTCACAATATCTATATGGAAGAAATTAGTCAAATATCCAATGAACTTTATAGAATAAAAGCACATTTGAACACTTTTCATTTGTAATTGTAATACAGTAAAACCTTGGATTGTGAGCATAATTTGTTTCGGAAACATGCTTGTAATCCAAAGCACTTGTATATCAAAGCGAATTTCCCCATAAGAAATAATGGAAACTCAAATGATTCGTTCCACAAACATTTATTCATAGGTCCTTCAGTTTTTAGTCCATATAAAAAGATTATAGCAATGTGATAGGTTGTGTAACCATAAAATGTCCATCCACAAATGGAAGCCTCCCCAAGGGGATTAGAAGCAAAATCCAGCGGTAGCTACAGAGTGTAAAAGAGAAGAGAGGCGTCTCTAAGTGTAGCAATATGGTTACATTTAATGAAGGTACTACACTTAGTAACTCACATGGTTGATGATTAAAAGAGAAACATCTAAGTATTTTGGATTAAGCTGTCTGCAATCGTGAGTGGGAAGACTACCCTGCAGTAGAGCGATCTGAAAGCGAGGCTTGAGAGAGTAGGGGGGTCTGACTCTCCTACGTGTTGCAAGCACAGGCATTTCTCATTTGGGCTTTGACTCAAATCGATATGTATTTTCACCCTGGAATCAATACATCTAACCACTCCCTGCCTTTATGACATCATATGATGTCCTCGGGTTGAAGTGGTTATACCGGGATGATGCCTACAACTGCAGGCATCATCCCGGCATCAATATTTTCAGCTGGTGATTCCCTCTTTACTAGAAGTGATTTGAGTATATAAAACAACCACTCAATCACTTCTGCGAGCGGCGGAAGGGGTCCCCCCTGCGGCTGCCTTTCCCGGGCTCTGCTGTCCTATCACAAAGCCCGGGAGCGGTGCAGCGGCGGCACTGACATCAGATCTCTCCATAAAGAGAACCTGTCATGGCCTATGCTTTCACAAGGGACTTTATTTATCCCTTGTGAAAGCAATAAAGTTGAGTAAAAAAAAATGTAAACAGACAGTGTAAAAAAAAAAAGTTTTGAATAACATAATAAAACGAATAAAAAAATAAAATAAAGATTTTTACATGTAGGAGAGAATATTGCACTGAGTGGGAACTGGTTAAAATACTTACCCAGTGTTCCTCCAGGTGGAGCAGAGGCTAAAAGTATTAAAATATCTTTTTATTTGGCGTTTTGACAATTGTTAGAACTTCTGTCAGCCCTATATTGCTGTCTGTGCTCCAACTGTGGAGATTCACTTTCTTTATTCATCTTAGTAAATGTTGTTTCCGGGATGAAAAGTGATGGAAGACCCAGAATTTTACAGTTGTCACCAGAACAGGATTTGGGGGAAAATCTTTAACCACTTAAGACCCGGACCAAAATGCAGCTAAAGGACCTTGCCCCTTTTTGCGATTCGGCACTGCGTCGCTTTAACTGACAATTGCGCGGTCGTGCGACGTGGCTCCCAATCAAAATTGGCGTCCTTTTTTTCCCCAAAGAGCTTTCTTTTGGTGGTATTTGATCACCTCTGCGGTTTTAATTTTTTGCGCTATAAACAAAAATAGAGCGACAATTTTGAAAAAAATTCAATATTTTTTACTTTTTGCTATAATAAATATCCCCCAAAAATATATAAAAAAATAAAGTTTTTCCTCAGTTTAGGCCGATACGTATTCTTCTACCTTTTTTTGGTAAAAAAAATCACAATAAGCGTTTATCGGTTGGTTTGCGCAAAATTTATAGCGTTTACAAAATAGGGGATAGTTTTATTGCATGTTTATTAATAATTTTTTTTTTTACTACTAATGGCGGCGATCAGCGTTTTTTTTTTTTTTTTTTTTCGTGACTGCGACATTATGGAGGACACTTCGGACAATTTTGACACATTTTTGGGACCATTGTCACTTTCACAGCAAAAAATGCATTTAAAATGCATTCTTTATTGTGAAAATGACAATTGCAGTTTGGGAGTTAACCACAAGCTGATGGGGTTATGTGTTCCCTGAAGTGTGTTTACAACTGAAGGGGGGTGTGGCTGTAGGTGTGACGTCATCGATTGTGTCCCCCTATAAAAGGGATCACACGATCGATGCAGCCGCCACAGTGAAGAACGGGGAAGCTGTGTTAACACACGGCTCTCCCCGTTCTTCAGCTCCTGGACCGATCGCGGGTCTCCAGCGGTGATTGGGTCCGCTGGTCCCGCAGTCACGGAGCTTCGGACCTGGACCCACGGCTGGGTACTAGTACAGGACGTAACTGTACATACATGTGCCCAGCCGTGCCATTCTGCCGACGTATATGTGCAGGAGGCGGTCCTTAAGTTGTTAAATGGGGGCACATCACATGTTTCAGTGATAATTGACTTGTGTCAATGACATCAGTTTGACATCAAATTGCTTTTGAGATCGTTCAAAATTCATTGACAGGTTCAGCCGCTGCATGTCTAGTCATTAACACAGGTTGCCTGCACACAGCCCCAGGCAGACCCACATGCATAAACAAACACCTTACTCAGGCCTCTGTGTGTATGTGAATGAGGCTCTACATGTATGGTCAGCATTAACCTCCTGCACACAGAGTGCACATGTATGTCTTTCTTACAGAAAACGATTGTAAGGCTTTTAACTCATGAATGATTTCCTAAACATTTCTAGGGTCTGCGGGAATTACAGGAGCTGCCTAATGAGTGAGTCCGACCATAACGATGAGGGATCAGAAGTCTTGTCCTCTTTTGTTATTTTGCTGGATGATGGCAACACGGTGATCTCCCTGCAGGAACCAAGGAGGCTCCTTTATGAGTGTGTCTGTTTACAGTCCGTTTACAAGTACAGTTCTTCTGTTGTATTTTCTTTAGAGACCTGTGTTACAGGATAATAAATGCAAGAAAAAAATAGGATTTGATTGGCTTTATGGTACTTTTATTCTTACAAGCGAAGTATAGAGACTTACCGACTGGGGTCTACACAATTTGAATTCTTTCTTATCAGCTATCTCATGCTACAGCCTTCACCTTACACTAATGCCGCATACACACTGTCACTTTTTGTGATGAAAAAAAATGTCATTTTTTATCATGAAAAAAAATGACATTTTTCCAACTTCATCATTAAAAATTATGTTGCCCACACACCATCGTTTTTGAAAAATGATGAACAAAGTGACGGCACTCTGAAGGGGAAGTTCTATTCGCCTTGAGGCTGCTTTTAGCTGGTTACTTGTTAGTAAAAGACGATTCGTGCTTTTTTGTCTGTTACAGCGTGATGAATGTGCTTACTGCATTATGAATGTTATGCCTCGTACACACGGGCAAACATGTACGATGAAAACGGTCCGCCGGACCGTTTTCAGCGGACATGCCCGCCCGGAGATTTCTGGATGATGGCTGTACACACCATCATACAGAAATGAGAGACAATCCGCGCGGACAGACAGCGTGGTGACGTGTTCGCGCTGCGACGATGATGCGGCGACGTGCGCGACGCTGAAAGGTCAATGCTTCCGCGCATGCGTCAAAGTCATTCGACGCATGCGAGGGATGGCGGCCGCTCGGACATGTACAGTAAGTCTGTACAGACGACCGAACATGTCCGACGGACAGGATTCCAGCGGGCATGTTTCTAAGCAAGTTTAGAAACATTTGCCTGCTCGAAAACGGTCTGGCGGGCAAATGTACGCTGGAATCCTGTCCGATCGGCCGTACAAAAATGTCATTTTATTTCATCACAAAAAGTGATCGTGTGTACGGGGCATAATAAACTGCCATTTGAAGTGATAAAAAAAATCACACATCAAAATGTGTATACTGTATATAAAATATGCCATGCTAAATAAAAATAAATCAATTCTATCTAGTACACAGGTGTCAAACACAAGGCCCGCGGGCCGAATCCGGCCCTCCAGGCCATTTCATGTGGCCCTCGCAACTCTCCTGCAGCTGCAGAAGCGCTCCAGCCCTCCTCTGGTCCTCCTCCAGACCCTTACTTTCTGCTTTTAAGCAATGCATCCAGCTTCTTCCCAGCAGCAGCAAAAGGAAAGGGGGTACACTGTGATGTAATGGAGAGTGGGGGACCCAACTTCTGATGGTGGGTGGCCCTTGACATCGAATGTAAGGGGAGGGGATGTGCTGGACATCTAATCTTACAGATACAACCAGCCCTTTTGAGGCCAATCATAATGCTGATGAGGCCAACGATGAAATTGAGTTTGACACCCCTGATCTAGTGTATGAAACCATATGCTCTATACCCATATTTCTACTATAGATCATCAGTTGCAATACACAGAACAAATAGAAAAAAATTGTAGCCACCACACATTATACAAGCCCAGCGTGTAATAAGTGATAGCAGCCTCAGCCTAAGTCCCCTTTCACACTTATACGACTTGTCTCACGATTTTGGACTGCAAAATCGTATGACAAGTCATTCTCCATTATTTTCAATGACTACCATTCATACTGGCACGACTTTAAGTTGTGCCTACTTCAAAGTAGTCCTTGGTCCGATTTTGATGCCACTTACACAGGCATTCATTGAAATCGCAGCCGTGAATCGCGGCCGCGAAATCGCGGTAAAATCGCGCAACTTTGAAGTCGTACAACTGTGAAAGGGGGCTAACTCCATCCAGGCCCCCGACATGTTTCGCCCTACCCCATCAATGTCTGTGTCCCCAATTTGTAGATGCCCCCTCTTTGTTGTCCTGGTGACAGACAATGCAAAGTTTTACAACTGTACCAGTCCATGAGGTAATGGGAAATCTTCCCGTGGGGACATACGATTGAATGACCGCTTTATTTCCTGTTACATTGGAGAGATTTCCTCTCACTTCCTTTTTGTCTTTGGGGCAAAAGTAAAATGCCATTGATGAGGCAGCAAATTCATCAAAACCTGTCAGGTCAGGGAGTGCCTGATCTGCGCATTTGTAGCCTCTGTTGGCTTTGTAATTTTTTTATTTGTACAGGTTTACTTTAAAAATGTGTTGGCAATGATTGATCCTATTTTCTTGCCTTGACACGCTAAGCATAACAGCCTGTCAACAAGCATTTTCAGAAGATCAGAAATGGCACATTCCATTCTCTGATCCAGAGGCATCATTCAATTCTAAAGCCCTGTACACACACTCGTTTTTCTTGGCGGTAAAAAGTCAGAGGGGAAAGCTGAGAACTGGGCAGGAAAACTGCCATGGAGCTTTGGCCGGGAATCCCGGCAGTGTGTATGCTCCATCAGCACTGCCTCGCAGTCTTTCCCATAGGTAAGTAGTACTGTAGATCTGGCGAAAAAAAAACACCGGCAAATTAGAGAGCAGGTTCTCTATTTTCCCCGGCGGGATTCCCGGCTGTTTTCCAGATGGGAAAACTGCAATGGAGCATACACACGTCCGGTTTTCCTGGCCAAAAGCTCTCCTGGCAGTTTTCCTGCCGGGAAAACCGGTCGCGTGTATGAGGCTTATGTCATGACTTAGAACAAGGAAGCAGATTAGGAGCTGTGACTTCCCTGGTTGTGTTCTTCTAATACCAATCAATTTATTTAGTAAACATAAATCAGTAGCGCCATCTAGTGACCATTATGAAGAAGATTTCAAGCTCTAGGCATGATTCGGATGTCCACGCTCTGTTGCATTAATAAGTGCATGTACACGTGCGATAACACGCCTCGGGTTAGGACAGCTAAATCATTTGAATGGGCTGTCATCACACCACAATGCAGCAAAATAATGTAATACTAAAAGTAATGCCTTACCGTGCTTTGTGGTGTGCTGCAACACAGATGCATTGATGGTTGATCGTATTAGTGCCATTCAAAATGAATGCAATAGCATGTGAGATGCCTTGAGTTGTAGTAACGCACAGTAAAATGAGCATTGCCACGATGTTTACACCTGATGGGGCTCTTAAATGATACCTAAACCTAAGAACAAAAATGCACTATATTGCAGTTTACCAATCCTTAAAGGGGTTGTAAAGGTAGATGCATTTGCGCCCCCTGAGCCCCCCTTTACTTACCTGACCCCTCGAAAGTCCCGCGCCGTGAACGTGCAGGCTTCTGGGACAGCTTCTCGGCTCATTCATTGGTTGATTGAAAGCAGCGCAGCCATTGGCTAGCGCTGCTGTCAATCATATCCAATGACGCAGCGCGCTGGGGGCGGGGCTGAGTGATACAGTGAGCGGCTATGGCCGCCAGCTGTATCAAAGGAGCGCGCCTGCAAGGACTTTCCACCATGCAAGCTCGATCGCATGAAGGTGGAAAGTTCTTGCGGGGAGGAGCCGAGACAGCCGCCGAGGGACCCCAGAAGACCAGGTTCGGGGTCACTCTGTGCAAAAACGAGCTGCACAGTGGAGGAAAGTATGACATGTTTGTTATTTAAAAAAAAAATGAAGCTTTAGTGTTCCTTTAAGCTGACCATACAATATACAAGTTGATTGTACAATCTCTGTACTATCACCTTTAGATTTCTCAAAGCTATGTAATAGGAGGACACACCTAAACAACCCATTAGATTTGTTTTAAATCAGACAGGACCTTGTACTAGATGATTGATCTAAAGAAGAGTGTACAATCATATTGTATAGAAACAAGATATACTTGTGCTGAAATTCCATTAGCTTGTACATGTATATAATCTATCAGGTGCTAAAGGGGTGTGACCACATGTTAACACTAGAAATTCTGGATGAATGCTCTTCTATATACCCTCTCCAGCAAACGTTGCAATGAAAAACAGGGATGTTTAGTTACATATTGTAATACATGTTTAAGCTGGCCAACTGCGTCAAAGTAATCCCTCTAATGGACAGTCCTACTCTGCTGGAATTGAGCACAGGTATATCTTGTTTCTGTTGCATTGCAGGTCAGTGACCAGACCTGAACCTAGTGGAATAGGGGATAGATTTATGGCATTTTTTTTTTACTTGTAATGGCGGCGATCTGCGATTTTTATTGGTACTGCGACATTATGGCAGACACATCTGACACTTTTGACACATTTTTGGGACCATTGGGATTTATACAGCGATCAGTGCTATAAAAATGCACTGATTACTGTGTTAATGTCACTGGCAGGGAAGGGGTTACACACTAGGGAGCGATCAAGGGGGTTAATCGTGTTCCCTATAGTGTGTTCTAACTGTAGGGGGATGGGACTCACTATAGGAGATGACAGATCGTGGTTCCCAGCTTATAGAAACTGATCTCCTCTCAGAACAGGGACGTGTGTGTGTTTACACACACACATCCCTGTTCTTCCTCTCGTGGCCAGCGGTCACGAGCATCGGCACCCCCGCACCCGATATCCCACTTTAACGCACCGACGTATAGCTACGATGGTTCGCAGGTTTGTGCCGACCTGCCGCAGTATAATGACGGTGGCAGGTTGGCAAGTGGTTAAAGAGGAAAATAGTTGCCCAATATGGTGTTGGACCGGCTTTGGCATCCAAGACAGCCCAATATCTCATGGCAATTGACCAATATAAGTCTTGGATGGTGGATAATGGAATCTGATACCATCATTCCAGCTCTTGCAGACATGCCGGAGGCGGAAAACAAGCCCGAACCTTGGTCTCCAAAATTGACAATAGTGGCTCTATGATATTGAGGTCCAGCAAATGCGACGCCCAGGAATGGTATGAGACTTCGTCTGCATGCTTGTCAAACCACGATATGGCGCTGTCTTCGGGAAACAATGTCTGCACAATGCGGTGCACGTGGTTGGCAAAAATTTGTACCTCTGGCAGTGACTCTACCTTTCATGGTGATTATGGGGCCTGCAGAATACCAAGATATGACTGCCCAAACCATGATTGTGCCGCCACCATGCTTTAAAGTTGGCGCAAGACAGTCCTGGTCGTAAGTTTGGGGCGGTGTTCTTCACACGTAAACACGTTCTGGGGGGTCCTTTAGGATAGGTAATTTAGGGTCATCTGACCCCCCCAGAACATTCCAGCAATTGCCAGGACCCGTATTTTAACAGGAGGCTTAGGGGGGTCTTTTGCCAGTCACCAGAAGCATATTTAAAGATTTGAGCTGAATTTATTTACCGTTTTAAAGTATTTATAGATTAAAAGAGTTCTGGTGAATTGTATATTTGTGAAAAACAATAAATAAGGTTCCTAACCCAGTTTGATGTGTTTAGTGTTCTTTGTATGTTTGGAGTTTATGCCGCCTACTGTCCCGTGTTACATCACTTCATCCTTTAACGTGAAACATTGTCACTTTCACACCTGCAAATCATGTAGTGTTTGAATATTGTTGTCCAACCCCTGTATGTGCGGAGTGTGGGCGTTAAAGCGATACGTGGGTGGCAAGAGGTTAAATAAATGGAGAACACAGCCCCAGTTAGATGAACATTAGAGCAAGCAATTTCCAAAATGTTAACCAGCTAGCTATCTGAGCCTGACCTTCTGATGGTGCTAGTTTTCGGTCTATCTATGGCTCCAGTCATTTAGCTGGCACAATTTTTTTTATACCAGGAAACAGGACACGGATGGGAAAACAATTGGGAGCCATACAACTTAGGGATATTATTGCACAAGGTAAAATAAGACCAAGACAAGATTTAAGAATAGCGGATGGGGATCAACAGTTTAGTGAATGGGAATATTTTCAGGTAAAGCACTTTATTAGCACTTTATCAAAGCCAATTAGGGATGGTAAAACATTAAACCCAATTGAAAGGCTTTGTTGTATAGAAAAACCAATGAAACATGGTACATCGCAAATATATGAAATATTAACAGACCTAGAAACACAGGGAACACTGACACGTATAGAAAAATGGGGACAGGCTATGGGTAAAAAATTGGAAGAAGCAGATATGATAGGGGCAGTATTCAATTACGCATCTGACATTGTGACAATTGAGGCAAACTACAAGTGCATGGTACGTTGGCACCTGACTCCAGAGAGAATGAGTAAAATCCACTCAAACAACTCGCCGTTATGTTGGAGGAACTGTATACAAAAAGGAACGACCATGCATATCTGGTGGGATTGCCCGAGAATACAAGAGTACTGGGAGGACGTATTAGGGTACATAGAAGAAATAGCTGGGGGAAAAGATCCCACAAAATCCCCTGACATGCCTATTTCGTGGTACAAATAAAACAAAAAAACTATATGAAAAAACTTTGGTCCCGGTCCTGCTTAACGCGGCAAAGGGATTAATTCCAAAAAAGTGGTTACATCCAACGAGACCATCTATAAAAGAGTGGATTTATCGAGTAGATCACATAGCAGAAATGGAATACCTTGGTCGCGGTGAGCTAGGAAGGGACGAAAGATATAGAGCAATATGGGATAAATGGAGAGAATTCAAAACATCAGATAAATTTGTGCAGGGAATGACCGAAACAGACAGATGAAAAATGTGAAGCTTGAATTGACAGATCAGGGGGGGAGGGGGAGGGCTGAGGGATGGGTGGGGGGGTCAAGGGAAAGTGGGAAAAATAAGGCAAGATGTTTGTTTTCATTGTTGTTGCTCTCCGTTGATGAAACTGTTTTTTTGACAAATGTTGGACTGTTTATACATAAATAATTTTCGAATAAAGAATATTTAAAAAAAAAAAATTCCTTGATGCCGCGTACACACGACCATTTTAAATGTCATGGAAAAAAACAATGGCCCAGATTCAGGTACATTTGCGCTCTATTTGCAGAGGCGCAGGGCAAAGATTTTGCCCTGCGCCCCCGCAAATATTTTGCGCTGCCCTCGATTCACGGAGCAGTAGCTCCGTAAATTGCGAGGGCGCGCCGGCAAAATTGCCCGGCGTAAGCGCGCGCAATGTAAATGATCCCGCCTGGGGCGGGAATCATTTAAATTAGGCGCGTTCCCGCGCCGATCGTAAAGCGCATGCTCCGTCGGGAAACTTTCCCGACGTGCATTGCGGCAAATGACGTCACAAGGACGTCATTTGCTTCAAAGTGAACGTGAATGGCGTCCAGCGCCATTCACGATTCACTTACGCAAACGACGTAGATTTTAAATATCGCGACGCGGGAACGTGGGTATCCTATAGCATTGGCTGCGCCTGCTATTAGGATGTGTAACCTTACGCAAACCCAACGTACGCAAACTACGTAATTTGCGTACGCAGGGCTCGCGCAACGGTGTGAATCGGTGTTAGTATGCAATTTGCATACTATACACAGATCACAATGGGAGCGCCCCCTAGCGGTCATCGCTAGCATGCAGCCTAAAATCTGCGTGGCATAAGAGCCTTATGCCACGCAGATTTTAGGCTGCAGTTGGCATTACGATGTTCCTGAATCAGGAGCATTCGTAACGCCGGAGCAAGTAAGCAATTACGCTGCGTAACCTATGGTTACACAGGCGCAATTGCTTCTTGAATCTGGGCCAATGTTTTTCTCGACGTGATTCTTGTCAAGCCTGCCTTGCATACACACGATTGTGAAAAAAAAAATGGTGGAGCAAAGCGCGGTGACGTACAGCACGTACGACGGCACTATAAAGGGAAAGTACCATTCGGATGGCGCCACCCTTTGGGCTGCTTTTGCTGATTTTGTGTTACTGCGTGTTAGTAAAAGTTTGGTGAGAGATGATTCGCACTTTTCAGTCTTCGTGCTTTTCAGTCTGTTTCAGTGTGAAGAATGTGCTATCTCCATTATGAACGCTAGTTTTACCAGAACAAGTGCTCCCGTCTCATAACTTGCTTCTGAGAATGCGCATTTTTTTCACGTCGTTAAAGCCCACACACGACGTGAAAAACGACGAGAAAAATTAGAACATGTTTTAAATTTGTAATGCCCATTTTTCACGTCATAAAAAATGCTCTGGAGCCTACACACGATCGTTTTTAATGGCATTTTTCTCGTCATGAAAAACAGTCGCGTGTATGCGGCATGACGCTGTAATCATGTGCTTAAAAGCAAAACCCCATTGAAATCCATGCCGCCCCTGGAAATTAGGGGTCGGGCACATGGATTAGGGGGGGGGCACCCCTGCGCCCCTTATGAGTGTATGCCACTACACTACTACTAGTGCACTGGACCTAAAGAGGTTCAAATGATACTGAGTGCAATGCGGGGATTAAAGGGTTTAGCGATGTGCAGAGTGCCAATCAATACTGTGCAGGAAAATATGGCTGAAGGGGTTAAATGCTTGCGATCAGACCACCATTCCTAAAGGTGATGCCGGTTCAGGTGCGCTTGGAAGGTTTGGTGATTCATGTTAATGAGACACGTTAATCTAATAAGTGAGTAAAGGGTTAAGGAATGCAGCGTAGCGCTTCTAGCAATGAAGCGATTAAAGTAAGCGATTAAAGGCTTGCCACTGGCAGTGAAGCAGTTAAAGTGCGCCCCCCCCCCCCCCCCCTCCGTTTCTAAAATTTGTCAGCCCACGGTGGGGGGCATAATGGGAGTGAAAGCGTTAAAAGCCATTATGTGGTGAAAAACAGTTAATCCCTGCCTGTCTTTCCATTGGCAGCTGCTGTCTCTCTTTTTGTTACCATGGCGACGAGGCCTTGTCACTGCGCCTGTAATGGGGTGCCTGCATAGAGTCACCTCCACACAAACAATCCTCATTGTAATGCTGAATGTGCGTGGCGCCCTCGTCCCCACCCCGCACACACATCCACATCCTTGGCCCCAATCCTCACACCCCCATTGTCCTTCTCCTGGAGATCCATAGCGCCATTCTATATCACACACACAGTATAAATAGAATATCTATTATGGCTCCGACACCCTCACAGTCCCCGGAGACACATCACCAGGAATTCATGTTTGCCTGAGCGGCCTTCTTACAACCTTGTTGGCTAATTAACAGGCTAACCAAATGCAGTAAATAGAAAATAAGAACACATTAGCGCGCCTGCCGCCATACCAAGCTGTTGTACGGATCCCTATGGCACCTAGTATGCGACTAATACCCAATACTCCATTTAAATAAAAACATTGGCTTTCCATTTTCTCGCCATATTGTGATAAATATTTATGTGAGGAGTGTTATGAATTTCCTATTCAGATATGTATTTTGTATATACAAAAACGAAAGAACGGCGTTAAACTGACCGCGCATCAATAAGTGGTCGTCTTCGTGATATAAAAACAATCTCCTTTAACTGATCTTTGTTTATGTTGAATCTTTTTTTTTGAGCAAATAATTGTTTGTAAGCCCTGGTTCACATTGGTGCGTTTTGACATGTCTAAATCGCATGTCAAATCGGCGGCAATTGCCTAATCAGTGCGACGCTGCATTTGCGGCGCCGCTCCGATTTCAAAAAGTAGTTTCTGTGCTACTTTTTGCGATTTCGGGGTGCAATTTCCATTGACATCTGTGCAGAAACCAGCACAGATGTCTGTGAAATCGCCGCCGAAATAGGGACTGACATGCGGGAGTTCAGCGGAACGCGCATGGCTTCATTCCCGCAGCTCAGTGTGAACCTGGGCTAAGGATCAATAATCCATGAATTGTTTATCATTACAGGCATGGCGAGCATTAAAGGGAAATTCCTAAGCGGCTTTACAATGCAAGGATTAACCCCTTGGCGTTGGCCCTTTAAGGGGCTTGCTATGCCAGGAGGCGGGGAATGACCGCCGTGATTGGCCGTTTACCGCCGGTCACTGTGCAGCGGGCGCTCTCAGCACACGCTCTCGGAACAACACTGTCGGCACTAATGCACGGAAATATGCGGCCACTTACTTGCGTGCGCTCTGCGCAAAGAGGTTGAAGTATATTCCTCTATAGAAGGGGGGCCATCCCAATTTCATTGGGGGCCACATCAGCATTATGGTTGCCCTTAACCACTTAAGCCCCGGACCAAAATGCTGCCTAAAGACCCAAGGTGTTTTTACAGTTCGGGACTGCGTCGCTTTAACAGACAATTGCGCGGTCATGCGACGTGGCCCCCAAATTGGCGTCCTTTTTTCCCCCACAAATAGAGCTTTCTTTTGGTGGTATTTGATCACCTCTGCGGTTTTTATTTTTTGCGCTATAAACAAAAATAAAGTGACAATTTTGAAAAAAATGCAATATTTTTTACTTTTTGTTATAATAAATATCCCCCAAAAACATATATAAAAAAAATGTTTTCCCTCAGTTTAGGCCGATACGTATTCTTCGACCTATTTTTAGTAAAAAAAATCGCAATAAGCGTTTATCGATTGGTTTGCGCAAAATTTATAGCGTTTACAAAATAGGGGATAGTTTTATTGCATTTTTATTAATTATTTTTTTTTTACTATTAATGGCGGCGATCAGCGATTTTTTTCGTGACTGCGACATTATGGCGGACACTTCGGACAATTTTGACACATTTTTGGGACCATTGTCATTTTCACAGCAAAAAATGCATTTAAATTGCATTCTTTATTGTGAAAATGACAGTTGCAGTTTGGGAGTTAACCACAGGGGGCGCTGTAGGAGTTAGGGTTCACCTAGTGTGTGTTTACAACTGTAGGGGGGTGTGGCTGTAGGACTGACGTCATCGATTGTGTCTCCCCTATAAAGGGGATGACACGATCGATGCGCCGCCACAGTGAAGCACGGGGAAGCCGTGTTTACATACGGCTCTCCCCGTTCTTCAGCTCCGGGGAGCGATCGCGACGGAGCGGCTATAAACAAATAGCCGCGCCGTCGTCCCGGATCGCTCCCCGAGCGAACCCGACCGCCGCATGTATTGGGGGGGGGGTCCCGATCGGACCCCCCACCCGCTAGAAGGCAAGGACGTACATGAACGCCCATGTGCCTGTACGTGCCATACTGTGGACGTACATTTACATGCGGCGGTCGGGAAGTGGTTAAAGGAGTTGTAAAGGAAATTTTTTTTTGCCTAAAATTAATGTCTGCAAGGTAGACAGACAGAATAGTGTAATGATTCTGGTAAAAAACAAGTAAATACCTATTAAATTCCTTCACCTATATCACCTCCGGCATTCTAGTTTCTGTTCTCTCATTTACTTCCTGGTTTGCGGCGCTCGTTCATGTCAGAACTACATTTCCCAGTATGAATTGCGGCACGCCCAGTAATTCACACCTCCTTGAAGTCTCTAACACGTAGAGAGCGTCCTGCCACACAGATGTAGTTCCCAGGAGGGGGTGAGCACGTTACTGACCACCGCAGTAAAGCCTCCCTTCACGGTGGTCAGTAAAATCAGACAAGCAGGAAGTGAACAGAACAGAGAAGAAATAGAGCAACTTCTGAGCAAAAACGAACATTGAGGAAGTGAAAAGAGGAATGTCTGCAGGTAAAGGATGCTTATTATGAAAATAATGTTTTCCTTTACAACCTCTTTAAAGGGCCAGTTGTATCTGTAAGACTAGATGTCCAGAGCACCCCCCACTACTGAAGTCAAGAGTCCCTCACTGTCCCATACATCACATTGCACCCTCTTATCTTATGCTGCTGCCTGGAAGAATTTGGGGGTGGAGCTGGGAAGCACAAATTGCAGCAGGGTCTGGAGGAGGACCAGAGGAGGGCTGGCTTCATGGAGAAGCACAGAATCTGGCAGAGGAGTTCTGTCCTCCTTTCTGCTGCCAACTACTGAGATAAGGTGGAGGTGTAAAGAAGGGGGGTGCTGTATCTGCAAGAGAGGTGCAAGGGCCACAGATTCGGCCTGCGGGCCTTGTGTTTGAAACATTTTCTCTATAGTGTGTCTCAAGAGCAAGAGTCATTTCTGTCTGATGCCTTGTTCCTCTGCTATCAGCATGAATGATGAGTTTTCCTGACACCAAGAGAAATAAGGTGACAGGGGAGGATCCTTCAGCTGATTGACAGCTCTGCTCTTGTGTGCTGTGTGAAGGGGGGTGTTCCTTCCCTCCAATCAGCTCCCAAAGCTCTCCTCACTGAGCTATGCAGAGTGTAAGCTTACACTCTGCAGCTCTCCCCCCCCCCCCTTTTTTTCTGAACTCTCAGACCAGCTTTATAAATTGAACACTTTGAATGGATATAGAGAAGAAAAGACTGCATATAGACAGATACAACTTATGTAGGAGGATTTGTTTCATCTCTGTGTATCACCAGAGGCCAGTCGCTGCACTGGGTATATGTGAGGGTTTACCACCAATTTAACTGTTAATTGTAACAGGTATGGTTAGCATTAAACGGAATCTTCTTCAGAGGCTTTACAATGCAAGGGTTGAAGCAGAACTAAACACCCAGTTTCAAAAAATAGTTTCTTTCTGTGTTTTTCTGCCTCCTTGTAACATTCTCTGTGAGCTTCCTAACCTCTCCTTTTCACCTCCTTTCTGTTTCTGTTTGGCCCATCACTGCCTGCTTCCAGGTATCGGATTTGTGGTACATGGGGGGATTTGGGGGGTTTGTGTTGGGAGGAGGGATGGGGAACAGGATTTATGCTAGATGGGGGGGGGGGGGGGGGGTTTGAGTTTTTTTTGTTGGGAGGGGGGATGATGGGGAGCAGGATTTGTGCTAGATGGGGGGGGGGGGTTGGGGGAATGAGGGAAAGAGGGAAGAGGATTTGTGCTATATGGGGGGATTTGGTGGGTTTGTGTTGGGAGGGAATGATGGGGGAGCAGGATTTGTGCTAGATTGGGGGGATTTGGGGGGGGGGGGTTGTGTTGGGAGGGCGATGGGAAACAGGATTTGTGCTAGATGGGGGGATTTGGTGGGTTTGTGTTGGGAGGGGATGGGGGAACAAGATTTGTGCTAGATGGGGGGGATTTGGTGGGTTTGAGTTGGGAGGGGATGGGGGGACAGGATTTGTGCTAGATGGGGGGGATTTGGTGGGTTTGTGTTGGGAGGGGATGGGGGAACAGGATTTGTGCTAGATGGTGGGATTTGGTGAGTTTGTGTTGGGAGGGGATGGGGGAACATGATTTGTGCTAGACGGGGGGATTTGGTGGGTTTGTGTTGGGAGGGGATGGGGGAACAGGATTTGTGCTAGATGGTGGGATTTGGTGAGTTTGTGTTGGGAGGGGATGGGGCAACATGATTTGTGCTAGACGGAGGGATTTGGTGGGTTTGTGTTGGGAGGGGATGGGGGAACAGGATTTGTGCTAGATGGTGGTATTTGGTGAGTTTGTGTTGGGAGGGGATGGGGGAACAGGATTTGTGCTATATGGGGGGATTTGGTGGGTTTGGGTTGGGAGGGGATGGGGGAACAGGATTTGTGCTAGATGGGGGGATTTGGTGGGTTTGTGTTGGGAGGGGATGGGGGAACAGGATTTGTGCTAGATGGTGGTATTTGGTGAGTTTGTGTTGGGAGGGGATGGGGGAACAGGATTTGTGCTATATGGGGGGATTTGGTGGGTTTGGGTTGGGAGGGGATGGGGGAACAGGATTTGTGCTAGATGGGGGGATTTGGTGGGTTTGTGTTGGGAGGGGATGGGGGAACAGGATTTGTGCTAGATGGGGGGGATTTGGTGGGTTTGTGTTGGGAGGGGATGGGGGAACAGGATTTGTGCTAAATGGGGGGATTTGGTGGGTTTGTGTTGGGAGGGGATGGGGGAACAGGATTTGTGCTAAATGGGGGGATTTGGTGGGTTTGTGTTGGGATGGGATAGGGGAACATGATTTGTGCTAGATGGGAGGATTTGGTGGGTTTGTGTTGGGAGGGGATGGGGGAACAGGATTTGTGCTAGATGGGGGGATTTGGTGTGTTTGTGTTGGGATGGGATGGGGGAACAGGATTTGTGCTAGATGGGGGGATTTGGTGGGTTTGTGTTGGGATGAGGGAACATGATTTGTGCTAGATGGGAGGATTTGGTGGGTTTGTGTTGGGAGGGGATGGGGGAACAGGATTTGTGCTAGATGGGGGGATTTGGTGGGTTTGTGTTGGGAGGGGATGGGGGGACAGGATTTGTGCTAGATGGGGGATTTGGTGGGTTTGTGTTGGGAGGGGATGGGGAACTGGATTTGTGCTAAATGGGGGGTTTCGGTGTGTTTGTGTTGGGAGGGGATGGGGGAACAGGATTTGTGCTAGATGGGTAATTTGGTGGGTTTGTGTTGGGAGGGGATGGGGGGACAGGATTTGTGCTAGATGGGGGGATTTGGTGGGTTTGTGTTGGGAGGGGATGGGGAACTGGATTTGTGCTAGATGGGGGGTTTCGGTGTGTTTGTGTTGGGAGGGGATGGGGGGACAGGATTTGTGCTAGATGGTGGTATTTGGTGAGTTTGTGTTGGGAGGGGATGGGGGGACAGGATTTGTGCTAGATGGTGGTATTTGGTGAGTTTGTGTTGGGAGGGGATGGGGGAACAGGATTTGTGCTATATGGGGGGATTTGGTGGGTTTGGGTTGGGAGGGGATGGCGGAACTGGATTTGTGCTAGATGGGGGGATTTGGTGGGTTTGTGTTGGGAGGGGATGGGGGAACAGGATTTGTGCTAGATGGGGGGGGGGGGGGATTTGGTGGGTTTGTGTTGGGAGGGGATGGGGGAACAGGATTTGTGCTAAATGGGGGGATTTGGTGGGTTTGTGTTGGGAGGGGATGGGGGAACAGGATTTGTGCTAAATGGGGGGATTTGGTGGGTTTGTGTTGGGATGGGATAGGGGAACATGATTTGTGCTAGATGGGAGGATTTGGTGGGTTTGTGTTGGGAGGGGATGGGGGAACAGGATTTGTGCTAGATGGGGGGATTTGGTGTGTTTGTGTTGGGAGGGGATGGGGGAACAGGATTTGTGCTAGATAGGGGGATTTGGTGTGTTTGTGTTGGGAGGGGATGGGGGAACAGGATTTGTGCTAGATGGGGGGATTTGGTGGGTTTGTGTTGGGATGAGGGAACATGATTTGTGCTAGATGGGAGGATTTGGTGGGTTTGTGTTGGGAGGGGATGGGGGAACAGGATTTGTGCTAGATGGGGGGATTTGGTGGGTTTGTGTTGGGAGGGGATGGGGGGACAGGATTTGTGCTAGATGGGGGATTTGGTGGGTTTGTGTTGGGAGGGGATGGGGAACTGGATTTGTGCTAAATGGGGGGTTTCGGTGTGTTTGTGTTGGGAGGGGATGGGGGAACAGGATTTGTGCTAGATGGGTAATTTGGTGGGTTTGTGTTGGGAGGGGATGGGGGGACAGGATTTGTGCTAGATGGGGGGATTTGGTGGGTTTGTGTTGGGAGGGGATGGGGAACTGGATTTGTGCTAGATGGGGGGTTTCGGTGTGTTTGTGTTGGGAGGGGATGGGGGGACAGGATTTGTGCTAGATGGTGGTATTTGGTGAGTTTGTGTTGGGAGGGGATGGGGGAACAGGATTTGTGCTAGATGGTGGTATTTGGTGAGTTTGTGTTGGGAGGGGATGGGGGAACAGGATTTGTGCTATATGGGGGGATTTGGTGGGTTTGGGTTGGGAGGGGATGGGGAACTGGATTTGTGCTAGATGGGGGGATTTGGTGGGTTTGTGTTGGGAGGGGATGGGGGAACAGGATTTGTGCTAGATGGGGGGGGGGGGATTTGGTGGGTTTGTGTTGGGAGGGGATGGGGGAACAGGATTTGTGCTAAATGGGGGGATTTGGTGGGTTTGTGTTGGGAGGGGATGGGGGAACAGGATTTGTGCTAAATGGGGGGATTTGGTGGGTTTGTGTTGGGATGGGATAGGGGAACATGATTTGTGCTAGATGGGAGGATTTGGTGGGTTTGTGTTGGGAGGGGATGGGGGAACAGGATTTGTGCTAGATGGGGGGATTTGGTGTGTTTGTGTTGGGAGGGGATGGGGGAACAGGATTTGTGCTAGATAGGGGGATTTGGTGTGTTTGTGTTGGGAGGGGATGGGGGAACAGGATTTGTGCTAGATGGGGGGATTTGGTGGGTTTGTGTTGGGATGAGGGAACATGATTTGTGCTAGATGGGAGGATTTGGTGGGTTTGTGTTGGGAGGGGATGGGGGAACAGGATTTGTGCTAGATGGGGGGATTTGGTGGGTTTGTGTTGGGAGGGGATGGGGGGACAGGATTTGTGCTAGATGGGGGGATTTGGTGGGTTTGTGTTGGGAGGGGATGGGGAACTGGATTTGTGCTAGATGGGGGGTTTCGGTGTGTTTGTGTTGGGAGGGGATGGGGGAACAGGATTTGTGCTAGATGGTGGGATTTGGTGGGCTTGTGTTGGGAGGGGATGGGGAAACTGGATTTGTGCTAGATGGGGGGATTTGGTGGGTTTGTGTTGGGATGGGGGATGGGGGAACAGGATTTGTGCTAAATGGGGGGATTTGGTGGGTTTGTGTTGGGAGGGGATGGGGGAACAGGATTTGTGCTAGATGGGGGGATTTGGTGGGTTTGTGTTGGGAGGGGATGGGGAACTGGATTTGTGCTAGATGGGGGGTTTCGGTGTGTTTGTGTTGGGAGGGGATGGGGGGACAGGATTTGTGCTAGATGGGGGGATTTGGTGGGTTTGTGTTGGGAGGGGATGGGGGAACAGGATTTGTGCTAGATGGGGGGATTTGGTGGGTTTGTGTTGGGAGGGGATGGGGGGACAGGATTTGTGCTAGATGGGGGGATTTGGTGGGTTTGTGTTGGGAGGGGATGGGGAACTGGATTTGTGCTAGATGGGGGGATTCGGTGTGTTTGTGTTGGGAGGGGATGGGGGAACAGGATTTGTGCTAGATGGTGGGATTTGGTGGGCTTGTGTTGGGAGGGGATGGGGAAACTGGATTTGTGCTAGATGGGGGGATTTGGTGGGTTTGTGTTGGGATGGGGGATGGGGGAACAGGATTTGTGCTAAATGGGGGGATTTGGTGGGTTTGTGTTGGGAGGGGATGGGGGAACAGGATTTGTGCTAGATGGGGGGATTTGGTGGGTTTGTGTTGGGAGGGGATGGGGAACTGGATTTGTGCTAGATGGGGGGTTTTGGTGTGTTTGTGTTGGGAGGGGATGGGGGGACAGGATTTGTGCTAGATGGGGGGATTTGGTGGGTTTGTGTTGGGAGGGTGATGGGGAACAGGATTTGTGCTAGATGGGGGGATTTGGTGGGTTTGTGTTGGGAGGGGATGGGGGGAACAGGATTTGTGCTAGATGGGTAATTTGGTGGGTTTGTGTTGGGAGGGTGATGGGGAACAGGATTTGTGCTAGATGGGGGGATTTGGTGGGTTTGTGTTGGGAGGGGATGGGGGAACAGGATTTGTGCTAGATGGGTAATTTGGTGGGTTTGTGTTGGGAGGGGATGGGGGGACAGGATTTGTGCTAGATGGGGGGATTTGGTGGGTTTGTGTTGGGAGGGGATGGGGAACTGGATTTGTGCTAGATGGGGGGTTTCGGTGTGTTTGTGTTGGGAGGGGATGGGGGGACAGGATTTGTGCTAGATGGGGGGATTTGGTGGGTTTGTGTTGGGAGGGTGATGGGGAACAGGATTTGTGCTAGATGGGGGGATTTGGTGGGTTTGTGTTGGGAGGGGATGGGGGGAACAGGATTTGTGCTAGATGGGTAATTTGGTGGGTTTGTGTTGGGAGGGGATGGGGGAACAGGATTTGTGCTAGATGGGGGGATTTGGTGGGTTTGTGTTGGGAGGGGATGGGGGAACAGGATTTGTGCTATATGGGGGGATTTGGTGGGTTTGTGTTGGGAGGGGATGGGGGGGGACAGAATGTGTGCTAGATGGGGGGATTTGGTGGGTTTGTGTTGGGAGGGGATGGGGGAACAGGATTTGTGCTAGAGGGGGGGATTTGGTGGGTTTGTGTTGGGAGGGGATGGGGGAACAGGATTTGTGCTAGATGGGGGGATTTGGTGGGTTTGTGTTGGGAGGGGATGGGGGGACAGGATTTGTGCTAGATGGGGGGATTTGGTGGGTTTGTGTTGGGAGGGGATGGGGGAAAAGGATTTGTGCTAGATGGGGGGATTTGGTGGGTTTGTGTTGGGATGGGATAGGGGAACATGATTTGTGCTATATGGGGGGATTTGGTGGGTTTGTGTTGGGAGAGGGGATGGGGGAACAGGATTTGTGCTAAATGGGGGGATTTGGTGGGTTTGTGTTGGGAGGGGATGGGGGAACATGATTTGTGCTAGACGGGGGGATTTGGTGGGTTTGTGTTGGGAGGGGATGGGGGAACAGGATTTGTGCTAGATGGGGGGATTTGGTGGGTTTGTGTTGGGAGGGGATGGGGGAACAGGATGTGTGCTGGGGGGGGGGGGATTTGGTGGGTTTGTGTTGGGAGGGGATGGGGGAACAGGATTTGTGCTAGATGGGGGGGTTTGGTGGGTTTGTGTTGGGAGGGGATGGGGGAACAGGATTTGTGCTAGATGGGGGGATTTGGTGGGTTTGTGTTGGGAGGGGATGGGGAAACAGGATTTGTGCTAGATGGGGGGATTTGGTGGGTTTGTGTTGGGAGGGGATGGGGGAACAGGATTTGTGCTAGATGGGGGGATTTGGTAGGTTTGTGTTGGGAGGGGATGGAAGAACAGGATTTGTGCTAGATGGGGGGATTTGGTAGGTTTGTGCTATAAAGGTAAAACAATAGAGGAGAATTTTTATTTTATTTTGAGGGGGGGGGGGGGGTTGTGCTAGGAGGGGAAATTTGTGGAAGGGATTTGTGCTCGTATAGGGGATTGGAGGAGGGGACATTGTGCAGGGAGGGTGGGATTTGGAGTGGGGGGGGAGATTTGAGCTGGAAGGGAAGTTTGAGGGGTAGAGGATTTGTGTTAGGAGGGGGGAAATATTTTTGTTTGGGGGGGGGGGCATATGGGGAAATAGAATATTTGTACTGGGAGGAGGGGGGATTTATGCTTACGGGGTGGGCATGCAGTTTTTGAGGGGGGTTGCTGACACATAATGCTCATACATCTTGGGGAAGAGGGGGTGCAATTTGGCATATTCGCCCTGATGACCTTGTATAAAATTCACTCTATGGAGGCCAGACTAATACACAATGGCTTCTGATTGGGTAATATGTATTTTATTCAAAAGAAATCCATCTATAATCAACAACTTATTTAATCAATTAGGTCGATTTTGATCGATAGTTACAATTCGATTCGATGTTAAGATACGATCATAAGTTTTCAATCGCATCTCGGTTTCCCAGGATGTGATCTCATGTTCTGATCGATCGAAATACAATCGTTATTCATTAGCAAAGTATTAGACATGTGCACAGCAAAAATTTTCGTTTATTTCTGTTTCGTTTCTGTTCGTTTATCGTGATTCGTAACGAGTCGTAATTTCGTAAGACGTTAGTTATCGTATTCGTACTCTTTAGTATTTTCGTAACACTCTTTTTTCCGTTTCCGTTTTTTTTTGTTAGTTTATTTTTCGTTGAATCGAGATTCGTATTTTCGTTATGTTTTGTATTCTGCTTCGTTCGTATTTTTTGAATGAATTTATTTGTTTATTCGTTTTTACGTTGGTATATTTTTCGTTTTTTTAGATTCGTATTTACATTATATTTACCATCGTGCCGCATTCGTATTTTCGTAGGAAATAGATCTTCGTTGTTTTATCATCATTCGTATTTTCGTGTCTTGTTTCATTCGATTGTAAAAACGTGCTTTAGTAGATCTTAGTGCATTCGTAATTCAGTTAAAATACATTTTACGTTGATTCAACACACTACTCATTGTAATTTTGTAAATCTAACTTGGCTGCGATAGACTACTTGACGGTCTTACTGATACTGACTGATTATTACTTTCGTAAGATTGTTTGAGTAAATTTGTAATCGGGCCTTAATTCGTTATTTTACGCAATGTGTCAGAATTGCTCCGCTAACGCTGCTAATGTGTGTTGTAAATCATTCGTACTTTCGTAAGTACATCGCAGCAAATCTTAACCATTCGAAAATGTCATACTTTACTTTCGTTTTCGATGCGCGGCTTATAGCCTCCGCCCCTGGACTCCATTTTGAGACGGTGTATGAGTGCGTGGTTTGGCGAGGGAGGAACAGAGAGCAGGGCAGAGGTGGGCTTGTCGAATTTCGACTTGTTTTTGTGTGGTGGTTTCACTGGTTTGCTATCTTTTGGGCAATTAAAATCATGTATAGGAGTGAGAATGGACATGTGAGTGTTGAGACTGAGAGTGAGAATGTTGGTGTTAGTCAGTGTGTTGATGTGAGACTTGTTGGTGTGACTGAGAGTGAAGTGGAGGAGAGGTGTGGAGCAGATGAGATGAGTGTGGTGGAGGAGAGGCATGGAGGGGAGAAGAGGCATGGAGGGAAGAGGAGGCGTGGAGGGGAAGAGAGGAGTGGAGTGGAGGACAGGTGTGGAGGAGAGGAGAGGAGTAGAGTCGAGGAGAGGCATGGAGGGGAGAGTAGGCATGGAGGGAAGAGGAGGCATGGAGAGAAGAGGAGGCATGGAGAGAAGAGGAGGCATGGAGGGGAAGAGAGGAGTGGCGTGGAGGAGAGTAGTGGAGTGGAGGAGAGGAGCGTAGTGGAGGAAAGGCGTGGAGGAGAGAGGAGGCGTGAAAGGGAGGAGAGGAGGGTAGTGGAGGAAAGGCGTGGAGGAGAGAAGAGGCGTGAAAGGGAGGAGAGGAGGGTAGTGGAGGAAAGGCATGGAGGGGAGAGGAGGCGGGGAGGGGAGGATTGGTGTGGAGTGAAGCCGAGGCATGGAAGGGAATGTGGAGGTGTAGTGGAGCGGGAGCATGGCAAAGAAAGGAGACATGTGGCCCCTCCTATGTCAGATAGTGCGGACTCAGATGTGCAGCAGAACAAGCGAACCAAGAGACAGAAATCAAGGGGACCCATATATACCAAAGAGGAGAATGCTGCATTGGTTGCTGCAGTATCAAAAGAAAAAGTGACACTCTTCTGCCAATCCGTGCCAGCATCTGAGAAGTCAGCAGCCTGGGAACGAGTCCGGGACTCCGTGAATGCGGTCTCCAAGTTTCACAGGCCCACCAATGGCGTCAGACACAGGTAATTAATATTAAAATATTCTTTCACTCTTGTGTAAAAAATACACAGTTTTGTAGTCAATAACAAAAAAGTAACAGTTCAACGTAACCAAAAAATTTATTTGTCACAGCCACATGCTGAACAGTATACATATAACCATCACAATGTGAAAAGAAATGTGGTTTTCAAAAAACATTAATCTAAGTATTTGTTTTTTTATTAATGTAATTGTAATGTTTATGTACATTTGCAGGTTCTATGATTGTCGGGCAACGGTTACAAAGAAGATGCAGAGGCTTCGACTAGGACAAAACCGAGGAAAGCCTATCAAGTTGCGAGAGTGGGAGGCGGAGCTAAGAGATGTCCTTCTGGCAGAGGATGTCCCTGGATTCAGCAGCAGGGGTCAAAATCATAGAGCTGGTGGTGAGGAAAATTAAATATATCATTATAATTTATATATATTGCAGTTATAATATATTTGTAAAGCTATCTTATTGTTTATGATGACTACACATGTATGACTTTTATTTTTATTTTTTTACATTCATGTTTTCCAGATCAAGAAACATCATCCTTGGAAGGATCAGCTCCAACTCCAAGTACATCCTATCAACAACATTCTGGTGGTGAGTACCCAACACAAAGGATATCTAATGAACTGCTATTTACTACTTGGACCAAGTCACTGTGCCATGCAGACCGTCACAGTTGAGACAATTAGGTGCCGTTTCTGTCTCCCTGGCTACTCAGCTTTCACTATCACAGTCGAGAGCAGAAGGCTCGTTATGCACAGTGAGCCGAAAAAATAGCAATGCAAAATAGTGGGCAGCAATAGAGCAGCTGAAGAGAACTTTTTAAAATTAACCAGCAGGTGATTGGTTGGTTGCTATGCGGCCCTAACAAACAACATTATGCTGGATAACTTCAGCAACTTCTGCTCCACCCACTATAGTATTTATTGTGTCTACGGTTCTGTGTGCCCAAGCAAGGTAGCAAGGTCAGAGCTGTGGATGCTGAATTGTGACGGGGGCAGAGCTGCGTGGGGCTGTTAGGTGAAGGTGGGTCAAGTTGCAGGGTGGGACAGAGAACACAGCTGTTCACATGTGCTGTGAAGGTGGGTGAAATTTACCACTGTGAAGGGGGTTCAGATCAGAACATAATTGTGAAGGGGAAACTGTCATGTGAAGGTTCTGATCAGGTTCTGAAGGTTCTGAAGGTTACATCAGCTTCTGAGGAAGCTGATGTAAGAAATGTGATTTTTAAATCAAAAGGTGGGTATAGTAGTAGTATGTATGCACCCTTCCAAATTCAAACTTGCCTGCTTTCATTTTGTGACTAGATTTTGAGGGATGCCGAGAAAGGGGTGAGAGCTCCGCCAACAGCATAGTTTGAAAGGGAGTCCTTCTCTCATCGATCACAGGGGGGGAAGAGAGAGGAGAACACATCGATAACAGCTTTGATTTGACATTGCCGTGTTCCCCGCCGCTTGCTGCCACATACATCCCCTCCTCCGGGACTTTTATCCTGTCCAATCCCAGGACGGGCGATCTGTAAATTAAAGTTTCCTGGCCATGGGGCAGGGCTGTTTAGTAGCGGGAAAACATCAATTGAAATGAAAGCGTTTATCGCTCTTTACCTGCAGCACATGTAGGCTGCATGGTGGGCACAGGGTGCATTGGTGGGCACAGGCTACATAGGTGGGCACAGGCAGGCTTCATTGGTGGTTTTGGATAAAGTTGGTGTTAATATTTTTTTTTAATATTTTATTCTGCATAAAACAATTTTGTGTCATTTAATGAGATAATTTATGAGGGCGTGTTTAGGGGTTGAATTAGGGGTGGGGCAAGCTAAGGGTTGGGTGTGGCAACTAACTGTTGGCTAGTAACCCTTGAGGCCTGGCTAGTAGCTAATTTAGCCCTGGTACTATGTATATGGGGGTTGTAGTAAATGATATGTAGATACTTGATAGCATATTTTACATATATTTTGTTAATCTTAAAAATTGCCAGAAATGTAACATCTGTTTTAACACATCAGCAACTTCTGATTATATTTTACATTTCCTCAGTCCATTTTTGGTTGAATATTTGATTTCATAGTAGAAAATATTGTAGTTATACGACATATCTCAGGCAAAAATTGTAAATACAGCTGTTGACTTTTTCATGAACATTACCTTGACTCTTCACTCTTTCTTCCGTCTTTAACAGAAAGCTGCATTCAAGACCCTCCAGCATCGGCTTCTGGCAGGACCATTGCTCCTCCTCAGGGTAAGTGCATGATCTGGGAAGAAACAGGACACAGCACTAACTCCATTATCATCATGTACCCTATTTACACATAGGCATTTTCATGTAATACACCTAAAAGTTCAATTTAAAAATTCGTACAAAAATGACACCTCATACCTTTAGAACGTGAAAGTGAAAGGGACACTGTGATTTGAAGGGGGATTGATATATCAAGGAGGACTGCGCAAACTGTGGAAATAAATGAGAGTGGCTGTGATGTCAGAGATTCATTCCTATCACAAAGATTTTTTGCTGAACTCCACCGTGTTGAAATTTTTTTTCTGCCTTTGGTTCTTTTAATGATTTTGAATTTAGTAGCCCTTATTGAAAGGTGTTCAACAGCTCTTTTGCGCTTTTTTTTTAAACTACCGTTAAGCCTATAATATCTATACATAATATCTCTATAACCTGTATGGTTTAGAAGATATTCGCCCTGCAAACCTAGCACGGCACACTAAATTACTTACAAGGTTATTAGCTCATAATGAGCTAGTATGCTGTGCATACTAGCTCATTATGCCTTTGCTTTACAGGTATTTTTTTATCTTTTAGTGGGTATAAAAGCGCTACAAAGGTTTTTGCAGTAGGATATCAAAAATACTACGATAATAAATTTAGAAGACATATGCCCTTTTTACCTGCAACCTACTGGGACCCTTTAAGAACTTTATCTTCAACATTATCTTCACTCTTTCTTCCGTCTTTAACAGAAAGCTGCATTCAAGACCCTCCAGCATCGGCTTCTGGCAGGACCATTGCTCCTCCTCAGGGTAAGTGCATGATCTGGGAAGAAACAGGACACAGCACTAACTCCATTATCATCATGTACCCTATTTACACATAGGCATTTTCATGTAATACACCTAAAAGTTCAATTTAAAAATTCGTACAAAAATGACACCTCATACCTTTAGAACGTGACTGTGAAAGGGACACTGTGATTTGAAGGGGGATTGATATATCAAGGAGGACTGCGCAAACTGTGGAAATAAATGAGAGTGGCTGTGATGTCAGAGATTCATTCCTATCACAAAGATTTTTTGCTGAACTCCACCGTGTTGAAATTTTTTTTCTGCCTTTGGTTCTTTTAATGATTTTGAATTTAGTAGCCCTTATTGAAAGGTGTTCAACAGCTCTTTTGCGCTTTTTTTTTAAACTACCGTTAAGCCTATAATATCTATACATAATATCTCTATAACCTGTATGGTTTAGAAGATATTCGCCCTGCAAACCTAGCACGGCACACTAAATTACTTACAAGGTTATTAGCTCATAATGAGCTAGTATGCTGTGCATACTAGCTCATTATGCCTTTAGTTTACAGGTATTTTTTTATCTTTTAGTGGGTATAAAAGCGCTACAAAGGTTTTTGCAGTAGGATATCAAAAATACTACGATAATAAATTTAGAAGACATATGCCCTTTTTACCTGCAACCTACTGGGACCCTTTAAGAACTTTATCTTCAACATTATCTTCACTCTTTCTTCCGTCTTTAACAGAAAGCTTTTCAGGAGTTAAATGTGCGTGTCATATGCTGATAAATATGTTATCTAATAAAGAAAAAAGATTTTCTGTTTAAGGCATTTTCTGTTTCTGCAATTTTTATATTGTATTTATTTACTTCTATAAAGGTTATTTTATTAAATAACCTTTTAAATTTTTTTAACTTTAGGATATAAATGCAATGTGTAGATTTACCTAAATAAGTTTAAATTGATTTTTTGTTTTCTCTCAATCATTAATACAACTTATCCCCCCTCCCCAACTCAATCTTTCATTTGCTCCATTATTCAATATTACTACTACATAAAAGTCTAATCTGAATAAATTCATTACTATGAACGCTTTCATCATTCATCAAACTTTGCCTATCTTATCTATTTCAGATCAGCAATACCACCCTGAGAGGAGAGTACAGTGCAGCCCGCACTCTCCTGTTCTTCTTTTGGAGAGGCTGGAGATTCAGCCAGAGATTACCCCTATCATTCCCCAGACTCCTGATTTCTCCCCCGGCCCAGAGGAGGAGCACAGAGGACAAGGTTCATTCATTCAGCCACCCCATGCCCTGATGCCACCTACTGCTGTACCGCCTTTCCCAACTGTGCAGGAGATCATTCTGAGGGAGCTTATAGAATTAAGGTGTGACAACCGAAAACTACAACGAAAGGTCAAAAGGCTTACCCGGCTTACCCATCAGTTGAGCAGGCAGCAAACTGAGAGTTTTGAAATAATTTTGGCCCGGGCAAGCCAACAACACAATTAGGCATTGGACAGAGTATATTTTGTTTACTTGAAGATATTTCCAGACACATTGCTCCAATGCCTGGGAGCTACGATGAACATATAACCAACAAAGACGTTTTGAAAAATGAAGGCTAGACCTTCCTCTGCCCATCTCATCGCAAATTATTATGCAGAATCGATCTTTTTACTGTTCCTTGATTTTGGTAGAAACGTTTTCTTATGCTGCCAAGTTACACCTACCCAGCATGTGTGTTTGTAATTTCTATGAAAATATTTTTTTTTTTGTGAATATAAAACTATTTTTGGTCTAATATTATTATTATTATTATTATTTATTTATATACATCATCACATTATCTGCTAAATTATTATGTATTCATTTCCCACACACAATAGTATTTTATTCCGAACTTCAAACTCTAAGGGCCAGATTCACAGAGTAGATACGACGGCGTATCTGCTGATTCGCCGTTGTATCTGTTGTTCTATCTATGCTATAGATAGCCATAAGATCCGACAGCTGTAATTGTTTTACACTGTCGGATCTTAAGATGCAATACCGCGGCCGCCGCTGGGGGGGAGTTTGCGTCGTAAACCAGCGCCGGGTATGCAAATTAGGAGTTACGGCGATCGACGGCGGTTTTTCGCGTTACATAGTTACATAGTTACATAGTTAGTCAGGTTGAAAAAAGACACAAGTCCATCCAGTTCAACCACAAAAAATAAAAAAACAAAAATAAAAAACACAGTAAAATCCTATACACCCAACTCCATTCCCACAGTTTCACGTCGCAAAGTTAGTCTTTTTTTTTTGGTGCCCTAACTTTAGTCAGCAAGCGTATTGCTGTCTAAAAGTATGGCCGTCGTTCCCGAGTTGAAATTTTAAAAATAACGTCGTTTGCGTAAGCCGTCCAGTAATACGGAATTACGCTACGCGCGTCGCCGTTCGAAAAAATTACGTCACGGCGCGCAATGCACGACGGGAGTTCGGAAACGGAGCATGCGCGGTAGGTCCGGCGCGGGAGCGCGCCTAATTTAAATGGCACACGCCCATTTAAATTGTCCCGCCTTGCGCCGGAGGCCGCCGGCGTAGGTTTGCATCGCAAGTGCAAGTACTTGCGATGAAAAATTGCGGCGGTGTAACGTAGATGATACGTTACGCCGCCGCTCTTCTATGTGAATCTGGCCCACACAGTCTACCTTAAACTATTCATTTATATTTTAATGTTTCCCCACTGTTAGTGGACACTGGACAGTAAAACAACACAGGAAGCAGGGGGGGGGGGATACTAACAGCAGTGGGAGTGTGGATACTGGAATAAGATAGCCAGGGTGAAAAATTATAGACCGAGGGGCTAGGGAGGTAGCGGAGGACAATATAAGTAGACATTAGGGAAAAACATGTATCCCACTATCACATCTTGTAAAGACACGTGGAGGCATTTTGCAATTTTGTATCTTCAAATGGTATGCAGCAGAGCTGAGTTAGGCAGAGAATGTACCCGATCGGCAGGGATGGACTGGGACAAAAATTTGGCCCTGGACTTCATCCAGACTGGCCCACTTTGACAGGACAACTCCCGCAACCCCCCCCCCCCCGGCCACCCAAGCCCCCTCTCCCCCTTCACTAGCCCCTAGCCGTTCTACTTTATTAGGCAGTACCACTGGGGAAGCTAGACATTATTTCACCCGGGGCAAAGAATCAGTTTGGTGCCCCCCCCCTTATGGGACAAGATTAGGCAGAAGTGAGAAACTCCCAGGCCATAGCTGTTAAATCAGCTGTCCGTCCCCTCCCCCATGCTCCTCTGTCGTCCCCCCTTGCTCCTCTGGTCCTCCCTCTGCTTCTTTGTTCCCCCCCAGGTGAGCGCTGTGGGTAGGGAGAGACAGAGGAGCTGAGGGGGGCGGCGGTCTGCTGTCACTGAAGCCGGCCCACTGAGCCATCGGTCCACCGGGAAACTCCCTGTAGTCCCAATGGCCAGTCCATCCCTGCCGATCGGTAAACTAATGAGAAAATATCTGCTTTCGCTGCAATGGAATTTTAATCACTATTCCAAAAGATAATACAGTTCCCAGTCTCCCTGTTCTTACCTTGCATGGAGCTGAGCAGCATTCAGATCCCTGGTGGTCAGAATGGAATCAAAATACCAGGGCCAAGATAAAGCATGAGTTTAGATTTGTAGCTCTGGGAAGTGTGGAGGTGATACACTGACAATGGCATAGAAGAAATTATTTCGATGTCAAAAAACCTAAAATAAGTAACACAACTGTATTCCATATATACATCAAAATAACATTTTTGCACATTATGCATTCCATGACACACACCAATATACTTACTCACACCCACTTAAAATATACATATACACAGTGACACACACTGACCCATAAAGACGACACACACTTTAACTGACAGACACACTGGCCAATAAATGAAGTGCCTTGTAAACAAAGCCAGACTGACCCAGACACTTAATCACAGAAAAACACAGACATACTCACATTGACCCTTAAACACACAGACTAACCCCATACTCACTCACACACAATGACAAATAAATGTGATTTATTTAAAAAAAAAAGTCATACAAGTATATCATTATAACATCCTAAGTGGGGTTTACTCTTAGTCTTAATACTTACTATGAAGTGCTGAAAAAACCTCATGTGTTTTTCTATTTGCTTCCTCCTCATCCACATCCAGGTCCAATGTTAGGCATGCATGTGAGACATGACGTCAGTAAATTGCAACTGCAAAAAAAGAGAGAGGGATATAAATTAGAAGAAATAATTAATGGAATGATGGAAGGTGAGTAGGGGAAAATTGATAAGCCACTCACGTGTTTAAGGGTGCCACAGGCAACATACTTAACCAGGATTAAATCCATAGTGTGGTGAGATGTCTTCCAAACGTGAACTGTAATATTTCTTCTTTGAGGGCAGGTGGCAGCAGTCTGCACTGCAGCAAGAGCACAGTAGGAGGAGAGCCCCAGTGTTTGTGGGAGTATTGCGAGCCGTGGAATTGTGGAGTAGGTTTCTTTATGGAATGGTAGCTTTTTTTTTTTGTGGCTTAATTTCAGAGCCAAGGAGTCAAAACATTACTCCAAAAACGAATGAAAAATAAACAAACTAACCCCAGCTTGGGTTGATAAAATTCTTGCAAACGGTGGTAGTAGATATTGGATTTGTGAATGTAAACAAAAACTATTATTATTTATTAATTATTATTATTATTATTATTATTATTATTATTATTATTATTACCCTTATGCATAGATCTACTTCAATTCAAACGTTTGCAAGTTGTAAGATGTGATGGGAAATAATAAAATCAACAAAAACAAACATAGTGCATGTCAGGATTCAAAATAGATATATCAACAGAAATGAATAAATATATAGTACTTTTAGCTACCTGGAAGACTATATTAATGCTTACCTGTATGTAGGTGCTTGAAATACCTCCATTCATGGTTTAGGGGATAATTTAGAACGATCGTGCATTTTCTTAAGGTGGTCATGCCAGGACTGGCAGACCTGCGTGCATAGCATAGAAGCTGATTATGTAATACTCACCTGCGATCAAAGCCCCCGCTGCAGTGGCCGACACATCATCGGGCAGCAGCATGTAGGCCCGGAGTTACTTCGGGGTTTTGCGCTGTGATTGCCCAGAGACGCTAAACCTGCACGTTTAACAGCGGGATTACATGTCGCCAGCCGTTGTGTCGGCCACCGCAGCGAGGTTTTCGCCGATCAGTGGTATTACATAATGAGCTAGTATGCTATGCATACTAGCTCATTATGATATAGTATGCAGGTATTTGCCTTTGTCTTGCACGTATTTTATTTTTGTATTTTATTTAAAGTGGGCTTGCAACCACATTATTAAATATTTGTATTTCAAAAGCTAAAATCTCAAAGTTAGAGATTGAGAGCCTAACAAGCTAGGATCACCCTTACAGTATAAACTCTTTTTTCATGTTTACAACCTCTGAATTATTTGGGGGGGGGCCTGGGGTCAGGAAATTATAAAAAAAAATAGTAAATAAAATGTTGAGGTAATCAATGTTGCCCACCCAACAAAAAATAAATCTTTGAATTATATAGACTGTGGCTGATCACAGCTTCTCATGCTTGCTGTATCTACATTGTGATTGATACTTTATCGTATATTGTATTCATGTAACATTACTTTTGGTACATACAGTATATCATGACATGCACTATATTTGGTTTTGTTGTATTTATTTTTTGGCATCGCCATCTATACTTGGAACAGGTAAATTATTAACAATATCTTTATCGATTTGATAAACATAAGAACTTAAGAAGTAGTATAATTAGAATTATTCTGTTGTAAAGCTTAGTTCTGGGTAGCCCAGCTTTGGAAGATTGACTTTCAGAAATGCCATCTGCTCCATCAGCTGTGGGGCCAGCTGGGACCTCTGTGGGCACAGAATATTTCCTGTGATAGAAAATACACGCTCACTTTGCACAGAGGTCGGGGGGCAAGAAAGTAGCTCTTGTGCCACCACAGAAAGAGCAGGCCAAATACCCCTTTTCTCATCCCAATACTCTAATGGATCTGTAGTGGAGGCCAAATGGGGTTCAGACAAGTATAATTTAACATGATCTGACACAATGCTTCTTTTCATGGTGGGCATTTTTGTGGGTCCAACTAAAGTATGTAATGCCAAACTCCAAACGTCAGGTCTTCTAGTGGAATGCTCAGCAGTGGTTGTACTAATAACAGTAGGTGATGGTGGCACAATGTCACTATCAGGCTCCTCCTGATCTTCTTCCTCTTCACCCTCTGCCGGCCTAAACAATTTTCGGTGACTGTCAAAAACCCTCTGAATTAATAGATCCCTATAGGTGGTAAGGGAACTCTGAATTATTGCCATTTTTCCTTTAATGCGTGGATCGCACATAGAGGCAAGCATTAGCTCAGGGCATGCCTCTATGAGCTCGTTCATCCTTCTATTCAATTGTCCCCTCAGTCTCTTTATAATTGCAGCTACATCTTGAACTATGCCGCCAGGCAAGGGCTCGCTTTTGTTTAGAAAGCCATCCATCTTAGTGATAAGATAGATGTAGAGAGGGATTACTTGAGCCAGACTTGCATTCTCTAGGCTCAATTTTTCTGTTACATCTCGGAAGTGGCTAAGCACAGCCACCACCTGACTAATTATTTTCCACTCCTCCCTGCTTATTGGCCTTGCTACACCAATAACATGTTCATTTGACATGGCGTGTATTGGCTTTTGCTGTTCCATGATACGTTCGAGCATCTCCAAAGTGGAGTTCCAACGGGTGGCTACATCTACCTTCAAGCGGTGCTGTGGAACGCAAGCCTTACTCTGCTCAAGTCTGAGTATGTGACTGTCTTTCACACTACGATGAAAATGGGCTGCTATTTTTCTACAACTGTCTAAGATAGCAGACAATTTTGATGTTTCACTTTCATCGTCCAAAGCAGACTTCACAACGAGATGCAGGGCGTGTGCAGAGCAACGAATGCCAACAAATCTGCCATCTCGCACTGCCTTGAGCATGTTTGCTGCAGCATCAGTGACTATAAAGCCCATCTTTGCCCGTGTGCCTGACTCCTCCCCAAGCCACTGCGCCACCATTTTCTGAAGTGCACGTAAAATATTTACAGCAGTGTGCTGGTCGTCCATGACTTCAGCATGCAACAAGAATGTGCGTTGCCCATGCTCAGGAGGTTCTGCTGCCTTAGCACCTGTGCTTCTCATTCCTGCTTTTGGTTTGTTTGGTTGTGACTCCTTGGGCTGCCACCAGTGAGCCGTCAATGACAAAAAGGCATGTTGCCCACTGGGAGCGCTCCACAAGTCTGTAGTAAAATGGACAGACTGGCCAGCTGCTCTGCCCAGCTCCTCTTTCAGTAATCCAACACAGGAATTATATAAAGAGGGTACAATTTTCCTACTAAAGGTAGTACGGCAGGGGAGAACATAGTGAGGTGCAACCACCTTCATGAGGTTTTTAAATGTATGTCCTTCAACTATATTAAAGGGTGCTCCCCCAACTGCTATAAGTTCCCCTATCAGACGGGTGATTTTAAGGGACTGTTGACGAGACATACCCCTTGATTGGAAACTGGGAAATTGTTGCAGCGTGGGCTGCTGTAAAGGAATGGGGCGACATGTGTCAACTACACAAGAAGTCCCTTCATCTTCCTGCCCCTTGTTGAGCCTTTTGGGGTTAATGGCAGCAGTAGTGTTGCTGCTTCCTCTCTTTTTACTAGGTGGAGCTGCAACTCCACTTTCTTCTCTCAGCAGCACCGGTGTATGGTGTGCACGGAAATGGTAATTCATCCCGGCATTGGTTAAATGGGCTATGTCTCTCCCACGGCTCACTTCCCTGCCACATAATTTGCATTTCACCATGCGCCCGTCACCAACAGTAACAAAATGTTCCCATATTTTTGATCTGCGGTTCCCAGTGGCCGGTGAGGATTGTTTTACAATTGCCTCTGGCTGATGGGTATGTGCAGCTTCCGTGTCTTTGGAGGAATTTGGTGGACTAACAATGGTGGCAGTTGCACTACTTGGATATGAAAGACATTTAGGCAAAACAACTAAGCCTGAAGAGGTTTGTAATGGTGCAGGCAATTTTTTTTTTGAAGGTGAGGAGTCGGGAAATAACAGAGGGGACTCAGGGGCAGAGGAGTAAGGACTCATAGATATAATATCCTCATGAATTTGGTTTACAAGTTGTGCATTATCCTCTATATTAAAATCTAAATCAATTCCTTCAAGGTCAAGGCCTTCAAGGGTCAGACTCTCAGGTAATTCTACTTTAGCAGCATCCTGTTCTGCCAGGTGCCTACTTGGATTAGGATTAGATACTGAACTATGAGAATGAAAAAAGATGCTGCTATTATCTGTTTCCAATATATTGTGTGCTGTTTTTACATCTGGAGGCTGAGCAATTTGCTCCTCCTCAAGCTGTAAAATTTCAAGTTTTGGCTGCCTAAAATTATGGACACTAGCAACAACCTTTGCAGGAACTGCCCGTGACCGGCATGTCTTGTAAAAAACATCTGGGGTTACAGTTGGCCTATATTCAGAAGTTGTTGTTGCTGTGTCACACTCAACTTTTTCCTCTGTTGCTTTCCTCATGGTGAGAATGTGAGAATAAGTGGGAAAAGTACAAAAATTTTTTATATTAGAAATATTATTATTGTGTTTTTTTTCAGAAAAAAATACAAATGATAATGTATTCTGAAAAATAAAGGTATTGAGGACGGAGTATGATTGTTGATTTATCAGGCCTTACACAATTGGTCAGGATTAAAATGCAACAAAGCTCTACTAATCAACTTCTACCACCACCATTTATATCTTAGTAGAGTACTGGCTGCTGCCTGGGCTGGCCTAGTACTAGACTATAATGGCACTGGTGGCTATGCTAAAGTAAAAAAAATATATAGGCAAGATAATAAAACACAGTCCTACACTGTCTCACAAAAGGGGAAAAAATAACTGCAGAAAATATGAGAAAAAATTAATAGTAATCAGTGAGCACTGCATAATAAGTATAAATGTATAATTTCTAAGTGTCACCAATGAGTGAGTCACTGAGTCACAAATCCAACACCACACACACCCTGTCTAGAATGCAGTCTGACGTAGGAGAAAACTAAAATATGTCAGAGATATTTACAATTACAAATCTAGGAATGAGAATCTAGAGTATGCTTAAGAAGTTCTCTATAACAACTACAAATTAGCTCTAAGATCCACAAAACCGGTGCAACCTACCCAAAGACACCCTATCTGGACTCTGGATGGAATGAAATGCAGTCTAGCCTAGAAAAAGACACAAGGTCAAGGAGCCACTAGATAATGAGAAAGAAGCTCATTGGGGGAAGGAACAAACCTCTTCAGGGGAAGGGACAGGGCTTAGTGGCTATTGGTCAATGTCCAGAAGTATTTTAGGAGAAACGAAACTGAAATTACCTTATTTATTAAAATTCGTTGTTTTCATTTACGTTTTACGAAGATTCGTAAGTTATTTTTCGTTAGATTCGATTTTCGTATTTTATTCTTTGTTCGGCATTTTAGTTGTTTTCATTTCGTTATTCGACTATTAGTAATAGTAAGTTTGCATTTTCGTTTATTTTTTCGTAATTATGATTTTATGGGGGGTGTTCGGTGTTTTCGTTAATTCTGTGTTTTCGTTCATTTTTTCTTTCGTTGTTTCTGCTTTTTTACATTTAACAGTTTCGTATATTCGTTGTTTTCCATATTCGTTAACTAGGGAAATATCGTTATTCGTTATAATTTTAGCTAAGCCGTTCGTTCATTCGTTGGTTACCGAATCAACGAAAATAACGAAAAATAACGGAAAACGTATTCGTAACTTAAAAAACTGCACATGTCTACAAAGTATCTCAGTGCTGCCGATTCATGCAAAATGATCGATAACATTCCACCCTTGCTGACTGGGTCAGTGTGCACCAGAAGGGTTGCGCGACTGTTTGCAGATTCGATCGTTTTGATCGAATTGCACATCAATTGGATAAAACAGTTGAAGCATGTATGGTAAGCATCTAAATGTGCTAAAAACGTGTAATGTGAGGACAATGCACGCCGTTACACTGTTTGGCGAAAATGGGGTTAAAAAAGCCGGTGAGCAGGCGTCAGTTGCCTCTGAAAAGTGATTTGACTTTGGGTCGCTTTTCAGAGGACTGGCAGGTTTAGATGCCGCTTCGTTTATATAAACCTGATGCAGATGTTTTTAGTATTTTTTTTTTTTTTTTGTCTGTTTTTAAAGGGCCAGTTCAAACCATAGAAACCCAGTCCAGATGTGTTCCAGGTGCTTTTCTGTATGTGCGTTTTTGATGCGTTTTCCATGCAATCCAGTGCGTTTTTGATGCGTTCCAGAGCATTCCCCCCCCTCTTTTTTCTTCACTTTTAAATAAGGACATATGAGTTCCAATTAATTTACAGTGCATTTATGTGCGTTTTTGTGCGTTTTGATGCGTTTTACCACGTTCCAGTACAGTTCAGTGCAGAAAAAATGCAGCGTGTTCTATTTTTTCTTTCTGTAACTGGAACACCATGGAACTGACCACACTGGTGTGAACTATGCCATTGAAAAACATATATAGCTAGATTCAGAGACGTTTACGCCGACGTATCAGTAGATACGCCGACGTAACTCTGAATCGACGCCGTCGTAAATTTCAGCATATTCTGGAAACCAGATACGCTTAAATTAGGCTAAGATACGAGCGGCGTAAGTCTCCTAAGCCGTCGTAACTCTGAATCGACGCCGTCGTAAATTTAAGCGTATTCTGGAAACCAGATACGCTTAAATTAGGCTAAGATACGAGCGGCGTAAGTCTCCTCTGCCGGGTGCATATTTACGCTGGCCGCTAGGTGGCGCTTCCGTTGATTTCGCCGTAGAATATGCAAAAGAGCTAGATACGCCGATTCAGAAACGTACGTGCGCCCGGCGCATTTTTTTACGTTGTTTACGTAAGGCTTTTTCCGGCGTAAAGTTAGTCGAACAAAAGCTGGCCTAGCCAATGTTAAGTTTGGACGTCGTTCCCGCGTCGAATTTTTAAATGTTTACGTTGTTTGCGTAAGTCGTCCGTGAATGGGGCTGGACATCATTTACGTTCACGTCGAAACCAATACGTCCTTGCGGCGTACTTTGGAGCAATGCACACTGGGATATGTACAGGGACGGCGCATGCGCCGTTCGTTAAAAACGTCAATCACGTCGGGTCACTAGTCATTAACATAAAACACGCCCCCCTGTTCATCATTTGAATTAGGCGCGCTTACGCCGGCCCATTTACGCTACGCCGCCGTAACTTAGGAGGCAAGTGCTTTGTGAATACAGCACTTGCCTTTGTGACTTACGGCGGAGTAGCGTATATGGGATACGCTACGCCGCCTCAAAATTAAGCCAGTCTATCTGAACCTGGCTAATAACCTACCTACTAGCAATGCATTTTTGATGCAAAAAAAAAAAAAACGCACCGGCCTGCATGTGGCGTGAACTGGCCCAAAATAATTTAAGTTTTTGTTGAAATTTCTCATTATTATGCTACCTGTTTGATAAACAAAAGCGTGGTATGCAGTACTTTTTTCTTTACCCCAGCGCAGTGCGAGGCAATCCCATGACTCGCACCACACGGTGGCTAAAATGTAACTTCATAGCATGTCTGCGTAACATTTCAATAAAGTTTGTTTAAAAAAAAATAATTGTGAGCAGTGCGATGCGCTGAAATCGCTGCTTTTGGCATAGATCCGACAGGCGTACGGCTTCGTACGCCTTCGGATCGTAGGTGTAATTTTCCGGCGGCCGCTGGGTGGAGTTTGCGTCGTTTTCCAGCGTCGGGTAAGCAAATTAGCTGTTTACGGCGATCCACGAAGGTACGCGCGTTCGTCGCATTCTCTTACGTCGGTTTTTCCCGTCGTTAAGTTAAGAGTGCTATTTAGATGTTGTAAAATTACACAATCCATGTTAAAGTATGGCCGTCGTTCCCGCGTAAATTTTTAATTTTTTTTGCGTAAGACGTCCGGGAATACGAAAGTACGTTACGCACGTCGCCGTTCAAAAAACACGTCGGGGCGCCGTAATTTCGCGCAAAGCACGGCGGGAAATTTCCAAACGGAGCATGCGCAGAACGTTCGGCGCGGGAACGCGCCTAATTTAAATGGTACACGCCCCATTTGAATTAGGCGGGCTTGCGCCGGACGGCTTTACGCTACGTCGCTGCAAGTTTACAGGCAAGTGCTTTGTGAATCAAGCACTTACGCCGAAAACGTTACACCGCCGTAAATCTACATGAATCTGGCCCATATATTTTATATATAATATATATTGTATGTTTTAAAATATTATTATTATTATTTATTTTTTTGTTATTTTTTCCCCATGAAAAATCCTTTAAAAACCAAGAAACAGTTGTGATTTTGCTAAAACTATTTATTATGCCTCCTGTTCACTGTGGAACTTCACTCCCCCCAATCAGCCATGATTATTTGTATTCCTTAAGTTGCTAGCATTAGTAAATAGATAGGAAAGTATATCATATTTACTTATCTTAAACATTTTTTTTTTACATTTCTTCAGTTGCTTTCTGGTTTCTTGCCTAGGAAAATTATGTCATATATCCCTGGAGACTTCAGGAGGGGAGGAGGGGTTTTCTTAGCTAAGCACAATTACCTGCCAGGCATCGTATCTATGCGCCTGATTCATAGAATCAGGTTACGCATAGATATCCTTAAGATCCGACAGGTGTAAGTGACTTACACCGTCGGATCTTAGGCTGCAATCTCACGCTGGCCGCTAGGTGGCGCTTCCGTTTGTATACGCAAGGAATATGCAAATGAGGAGTTACGCCGATTCAGAAACGAACGACCGCCCGGCGCTTTTTTTTTTTACGTTGTTTGCGTTCGGCTTTTTCCGGCGTATAGTTACCCCTGCTATATGCGGCGTATCCTATGTTAAGTATGGCCGTCGTTCCCGGATCGAATTTTGAGTTTTTTACGTTGTTTGCGTAAGTCGTTCGCGAATACGGATGGAGGTAATTTATGTTCACGTCTAAACCAATGACGTCCTAACGACGTCATTTAGAGCAATGCACGCTGGGAAATTTGACGGACGGCGCATGCGCAGTTCGTTCGGCGCGGGGACGTGCCTGATTTAAATCTTACACGCCTCTACCCGCGGAATTTGAATTCCGCCGGGGGATTTACGATACGCCGCCGCAAATTTACAGGCAAGTCCTTTCTGAATAAAGCACTTGCCTCAAAAACTTGCGGCGGCGTATCGTAAAGATCCGCTCACCCCATCTGAATCTAGCCCACGGATGGTAGTGCTTTAAATATTAACCACTTGCTGACTGTGGGATGTCCATGGGCATCCTTAGGTTGATGTGCATTTACAGGTATCATCCCGATATCTTTTTTTTTTCAGCCAGCGATTCCCTTTTTTGTAAAAGCCACCCTAGAGTTTGATTAGCCACTGGTATTTTATCACTTCTGCAGTTTTTCTTTTTTGCGCTATAAACAAAAAAAAATGACAATTTTGACAAAAAAAATAAATTTTTTATTTTTGCTATAATAAATATCAAAAAATAAAATAAAAAATGAATTTCTTCATCAGTTTAGGCCAATATAAATTCTTCTACATATTTTTGGTAAATAAAAAAATTGCAATAAGCGTATATTGATTGGTTTGCACAAAAGTTACAGCGTCTACAAAACAGGGGATAGATTTATGACTTTTTTATTGTAAGTTTTTTTTGTTTACTAGTATTGGCGGTGATCAGCAATTTTTACCAGGACTGCGACATTGCCGCGGACAGATCAGACACTTTTTTGGGACCAGTGTCATTTTTATAGCGATCAGAGCTAAAAAAAATAGCCACTGATTACTGTATTAATGTCACTGGCAGGGAAGGGGTTAACACTAGGGGGCGATCAAGGGAATAAGTGTTCCCTAGGGAGGTGTTTCTAACTGTGGGGCTGACTGGAGGAGAAGAGAGATCACTGTTCCCGATCACTAGGAACAGCAGATCTCTCTCTACTTCCCTGACAGAACGGGGATCTATCTGTTAACATTAAGCCTTGGTTCAAACTAGTGCGATCTCAGACATCGCATGTGATTCGCACCCGCACTGTAGGCGTCGATCACATGCGATGTCTGAGCAATGTGAGTTCAGTCATACAGTTGTATGGCTGAATTACATTTGATTTGCACAGAAAAAGGTGCAGGGACTTGTTTTCCCACGCACTGGAATCGGATCGCATGGGTGTTCTCGTCCTCGCGTCTCCCGCATTGCTCTACTCTGAACCTAGGCTGACAGATCCCCGTTCTGGCTCTCTGAGGAGCAATCGCGGGACGCTGGCAGACATCGCGGCCGCCAGTCACGTGCCTTTGCTCCGGCGGCGTGCGCATCCCTTCTAGAGCTCTTAAAGCTGCCGATGTATAATGACGGCGGCTGGTCGGCAATCGGTTAAAGTGTATTTTTTCCCCAAAAGTGTATTTTTTCCCCAAAAAATTGCTGCGCAAATACACCTCTGCTTAAAAAAGAATATATAAATAAAATGTTTGGGGGTTGTAAGTAATCTTCTAGAAAAAAAATAAAAAATGACGAAAAGTGTATATATATTATGGCATTTCTCTCAGACCCCCCCAAACATTTTATATATATATATATATATATATATATATATATATATATATATATATATATATATATATATATATTATTTTTATTTTTTTCTAGAAGAACTCAGAACCCCCAAACATTTTTTTTTTTTTTTTTTAATTAGATCCTTTTCTTATTTTTTTATGCAAACAACATTGGAACAAATTATACAAACAAAATCACAATAAACAAAACACAACCCAAGAAAGGGGAAAAAAATAAAAATAAATGTGTGTGTGTATATATAATGTTTGGGGTTCTGAGTTTTGCTAAAAGATTACTCAGAACCCCCAAACATTATATAATTTTTTTATATTGCATTTCTCTCCTCCATGTAAAAACCAACTTTTTTTTTTTTTTTGCTAAAAGAACTCATAACCCCCAAACATTTTTTTTTTAAATCAGATTCTTTTTTTTTTGTTTGTTTGTTTCAACAGTTTTTATTGAAAAGAGTGATAAGATTCTTTTTTTATTTTTATATGCAAACAACATTGAGACAAATTATACAAACAAAATCACATTAAACAAAACACAACCCAAAAAAGGAAAAAATAAATAAAAAATGGTGTGTGTGCATATATAATGTTTGGGGGTTCTGAGTAATCTTCTAGCAAAAAAAAAAAAAAAAAATTGCGTGTGTATATATAATGTTTGGGAGTTTTGAGTAATCTTCTAGCAAAAAATAAAAATAAAATTGTGTGTGTATATATAATGTTTGGGGGTTTTGAGTAATCTATCAAAAAATAAAAATAAAATTGTGTGTGTGTATATATAATGTTTGGGGGTTCTGAGTAATCTTCTAGCAAAAAAAAAAAAAATTGCGTGTGTATATATAATGTTTGGGGGTTTTGAGTAATCTTCTAGCAAAAAATAAAAATAAAATTGTGTGTGTGTATATATAATGTTTGGGGGTTCTGAGGAATCTTCTAGCAAAAAATAAAAATAAAATTGTGTGTGTGTATATATACTGTTTGGGGTTCTGAGTTTTGCTAGAAGATTACTCAGAACCCCCAAACATTATATCATTTTTTATATGGCATTTCTCTCCTCCATGTAAAACCATCTTTTTTTTTTTTTTTTTGCTAGAAGAACTCAGAACCTCAGATTTTTTTAAATCAGATTCTTTTTTTATTTTTTTGTTTCAACAGTTTTTATTGAAAAGAGCGATAAGATTATTTTTTTTATTTATTTTTTTTTTATATGCAAACAACATTGAGAAAAATTATACAAACAAAATCACATTAAACAAAACACAACCCAAGAAAGGAAAAAATAAAATAAAACATTGTGTGTGTGCATATATAATGTTTGGGGTTCTGAGTAATCTTCTAGCAAAAAAAATAAAATAAATTATGTGTATGTATATATAATGTTTGGGGTTCTGAGTTTTGCTAGAAGATTACTCAGAACCCCCAAACATATCATTTTTTATATGGCATTTCTCTCCTCCATGTAAAAATCATCTTTTTTTTTTTATTATTTTTTTTTTTTTGTTTCAACAGTTTTTATTGAAAAGAGTGATAAGATTATTTTTTTTATTTTTTTATTTTTATATGCAAACAACATTGAGACAAATTATACAAACAAAATCACATTAAACAAAACACAACCCAAGAAAGGAAAAAAATAAATAAAAAATTGTGTGTGCATATATAATGTTTTGGGTTCTGAGTAATCTTCTAGCAAAAAAAATAAAATAAATTATGTGTATGTATATATAATGTTTGGGGTTCTGAGTTTTGCTAGAAGATTACTCAGAACCCCCAAACATTATATCATTTTTTTTATATGGCATTTCTCTCCTCCATGTAAAAAACACCTTTTTTGGTTTTTTTTTGCTAGAAGAACTCAGAACCCCCAAACATTTTTTTTTTAAATCAGATTCTTTTTTTTGTTTGTTTTTTTTTTTGTTTCAACAGTATTTATTGAAAAGAGTGATACAATTTTATTTATTTTTTTTATATGCAAACAACATTGAGACAAATTATACAAACAAAATCACATTAAACAAAACACAACCCAAGAAAGGGAAAAATAAATAAAAAACGGTGTGTGTGCATATATAGTGTTTGGGGTTCTGAGTAATCTTCTAGCAAAAAAAAATATATATATATATATATATATATATATATATATATATATATATATATATATATATATATATATATATATATGTATATATATATATAATATATAGAGAAATTGCAGAATTATTCCTGGTAAGGAGTAGTTAAAAATGAATTGAATGGTGTTTTTGGTTTGTGTTTCTCACATTCAGTGAAGATCCGCTTTAATTGCTAAATAATAAATAAAATGGTAAAGTGTGCTTTAAAACCCTTGTTTATTTGATTGGCAATTTTCCATCCTTTGATATTGAATTTTATTTTAAAAAAGGTGAAATATTTCTTGATGGATTTGAACAATCAGATTGGTAGGTGCGTGGGCAGGCTGGTGTGTGTGGCTGTAGCCTGGAGGCTGATCCTCTGTCAATCCAGCTGCTGCAGGTGTGTACAATCCAGCCCCACGTCCCAGCTTCTCCTCTCTCCCCTCCCTCGTCTCCTCCCTTCTCCTGCCTTCCACACTGCTTTCTCCTTTCCTCTGACGTAAAACAAGGATTCTCTTCTGTGTCTGCTGGGTGAAGGGGAGAGAGAGAGAGGGGGGCAGACGGGAGAGCAAAAAAAAAAAAGGAAAACAAGGAAAAGGCGGAGGGGCTGTGCATAACAGAGATGGAGAGGAGAGGGAGGGAGGAAGCAAAATAGAGCAGTGGCGGAAAGGAAAATAGGCCAGCATTAAACCCTCATCTCCTCTTCTCCTTCCTCCAGGCTTTGGACCATGTTTCAGGCTGTTTCCTCCGTGCCCTCGGGGATGCAGGCACTGAATGTGACTCAAAGACCTTGCAGGAGCAGAGTGGCCCAGACTTGTAGAGGAGCCTGAGACAGGTAGGAGGCTCAGCCGTGCCAACCCAAAAAAAAAACAACCAAAAATTTGTGGGGGCTTCTTGGCAAAGGTGGCGGAGGTGCCAAGCATGTTGTGCTGTCAATTCATTTGCTTTGCTTTATCCTGTGCCCTCCTTGTTCCTCCCACTCTGCCTGCTCTGTCATGCAGTGTCCGTCTGCTTCTGCTCAACACCATCTACTTGTTAAACAACATGAGTGCGGGGGAGAGCGAGCAAGAGCATAGAGCGGTGGGGGAAAGAGCTGTGCGCTGACGGGGGAAAAAAAAAAGAATGGAGCGCGCTGACAGACAGGTGAGACGATCATGTGTACCGCTTTGCCGTCAATATCGCCGCTGAGCAGCCTTTCGCCCGTCTTCCCCCTCTTACTCTTTCACCTTTTCTCTCAAGCTGTTTTTTCTCTCTCTTTCGATCTGTAAAGTGCACCCGTAGTTTTGGATAAGAGAGGGAAGGGGGTTAGGGATGTGTAATTGGGTTCTTAATGAGTGGGTCGGGAGAAAATGCCCTTTTATTTGAATGTTTCAGTGGTTATGTCTTTGCCTAGGCCTGGAGGAAATGCCCTTTTTTTAGAATGTTTCAGTGGTTATGTCTTTGCCTAGACTTGGAGAAAATGCCCTTTTATTTAAATAGTTAAGTGTTTAGGTCCTTGCACAGGCCTAGAGAAAATGCCCCTTTTATTAAAATGGTTTTGTGCTTAGGTCTTTGCAAAGGTCTTTAGCAAATGCCCTTTTATTAAAATGGTTCAGTGCTTAGGTCCTTGCACAGGCCAATGCCCTTTTATTAAAGTGGTTCAGTGCTTAGGTCTTTGCACAGGCCAATGCCCTTTTATTAAAGTGGTTCGGTGCTTAGGTCTTTGCACAGGCCAATGCCTTTTTTTTAAATAGATTAGTGCTTAGGTCTTTGCACAGGCCAATGCCCTTTTATTAAAGTGGTTCGGTGCTTAGGTCTTTGCACAGGCCAATGCCCTTTTATTAAAATGGTTCAGTGCTTAGGTCCTTGCACAGGCCAAATCCCTTTTATTAAAATGGTTTAGTGCTTAGGTCTTTGCACAGGCCAAATCCCTTTTATTAAAATGGTTTAGTGCTTAGGTCCTTGCACAGGCCAAATCCCTTTTATTAAAGTGGAGTTCCACCCATTTTTTTATGTTTGTCTGTGCTGTATGCTCTAATCTCATAGTGTTCAGAATGGACAATTTTTATTTAATTTGTTGCTTGTAAATACCTTTATTTTGTAGTCCTTCATTACTTCCTCCTCCTTATTTACCTAGGCTATTTGCAAGGGTTTCTGGGATAGGCATCATGTTTCCCAGTAGTCCTTGCAAACCTGACTGAAACCTATTACATTGCTTGTGCACTGAGCATGTGCGAGATATGCAAAGCTGAAATCCAGGAAGTCATACAGTCTGGCTTCATGATGCCCACACTTAAGATGGCCACGGTCTATTTCTAGATTATAAACTATCTAAATGCTGTAACAACCTAACAAAACGGACCTTAGTTTACAGACTAACTTTACTAGAATACATTAAGCTTGTGTATTACAGGGGTATTTATATTTAAAAAGTGAAATTGTGGGTGGATCTCCCCTTTAAAATGGTTTAGTGCTTAGGTCCTTGCACAGGCCAAATCCCTTTTATTAAAGTGGTTAAGTGATTAGGTCCTTGCACAGGCCAATACCCTTTTATTAAAGCGGTTTAGTGTTTATGTCCTTGCACAGGCCAATGCCCTTTTATTAAAATGGTTTAGTGCTTAGGTCCTTGCACAGGCCAATGCTCTTTTATTAAAATGGTTCAGTGCTTTGGTCCTTGCACAGGCCAATACCCTTTTATTAAAATGGTTCAGTGCTTCGGTCCTGGCACAGGCCTTCAGCAAATGCCCTTTTATTAAAATGGTTCAGCGCACAGGCCTGGAGCAAATGGCTTATTAAACGAGTGGATGCCCACGCACTGAACTATTTAAATAAAAGGGCATTTGCTCCATGACTACGCCCCCCCAGTGTCAGTTACACATTCCCTTTGGCCAATTTTATCATGCCATCAACTTAGGTCATAGCGGCCGTGCAGAGCTCTTCACCACGTGCTATAGAAGTAGCCAAACTACATTTCTATCCTAATGCCAGGGTTGTTTACTAATGCATAAAGCATGCTGTATTTTTTTGTGTCATTTAAAAATGATTGTTATGTTGTTGTGTTCTTGTAGGTCGCACTTATCGCACATGTTAATCGCTCTGCCGCATTTTGGATGTAAAACTCTTGTTTTTGCAGCTTTTCACTCTATAAATTCTGGCTGACATTAGATGTTGTTTTTTTATGAGCCCTGGTTCACACCAGTGCAGCTTTTGAATTGCGCTACTTTAGCGTGATTTCAAAGCCGCAGATCAGTGCGATTTGTACCTCCGATGCGGCTTGTGACTTAATCTAACAGAAGTCTATGCAAGTTGCAATGAAATCGGAAAAAAGCAGTGCAGGAATGTTTTTCTAAATCTCAATGATGTAAACAGTTCCATTGCTGGCAATGGGGTGTGACTTATCATGAGATTTGGAACTGTCAAGTCGCATGACAAATTGCATCGGTGTGAACCATAAAAATGGAGGAAAATTAAGCCATTTTGGTGATGATTATTTAATGGCTCATAAGAAATACAAAAGCTTGCAAAGGGTAAATAATTTCATGCAAAGAAACAATGATTGCACATCTATGTAATGTTTTGCCAAGTCCAGGTTTCACACATTTGCGAATTGGATGTGGGTTTCTCCGCATCCAATTAGCAAGACAGGCGAGTGTAACCAGCTTTCAATGGAGCCGAATCACACATGTGCGGGGCAGCTGCGGTCTGGATTGAAAAAGGATCCGGTGCGTGTTTGGTTCCAGTTCAGGTGTGAATTCAGGCAAATAATGTGGACCTGAATCGCATTTGAGCCGGAGAACAGGGACGCACGAACCCGCGCCTGCACATGTGTGAACCCGGCCGAAGGTTTCTTTCAAATGGACGGTCGGGAGGCAGTAAAAACAGGCGGCTGAAATGCGGTTTTACAGCTTTCCGGCTGTAAAAGCCAGACAGGGCTGTTCACTTGCTGCAGCCGCGGCATTGGGGTGCAGCGTTTGACAAGCGGCACTAGGGTGACCACATTTCCAAACTACCATTCAGGGACACCCCCCTTCCCAAAAATCAGCTTGTGCTGTAACGAATCACAGCACAGTGATTGGACACAAGAGGCAGGATTTATGATTTCTCCAATCACAAGCAGGGGGTGGGGATTGTGCTCCTCCAGGCATTCCCGGCCAGGACAAGTACTGTCAGTGAGTAAAGCGGTGACGTGGCAGCCTTTTTTTGGGGGCATTCGTACCTGCAAAATGCGGGACTGTCCCGGGCAATCCGGGACACGTGGTCAACCTAAGCTGCACATCTTGTCAAATTCCCGCTGGGAGAAGTCCGTGATTATTGCCAATGGCTATAACAGTAAAATTCAACAGGGCAAGTTGATCGATCGATTCAGCCTGACCATACATGGTTTAAATCTCGGACGGTCCCTGCTGAACCGGGCAGGATTTGGACCGTCTATGGCCGGCTCAACCAAGCTTTCAGTTTAAATCATCTACATACATTTCAGGTACTGTAAAACAAATCATTTTTATTTTACGAATAAGTATGTCCTGCATTGGCTGTGTGGCTGAATTCGCACTGCACAGACATCGCATGTGATGTGCACAGGCATGCAATGCGAATCACATGCAATTTCTGGAATTGCAGCAGTGTGAACCCAGCGTAATGCAAATAAACTGTTTGGGCCCTTGCACACAGGCAGCTGAGCCCAGTCAATGTAAATGCTGACATGTTTACCCACCTAGACAGCCCAGGTGCAGCATACAGTCTCTCGGGTATACATCTTAAACACTGTTGTATCACATATATGGGTGTTTACCAGCGACAGCCATTCGTGTCTATGGGAGGCTGTACACTGCACCTGAGCTGCCCTGGTGAGGGAGTCACCCACGTGCAAGGACCCGTTCACACTGTCACCCCGGGTTATTGTGCGGGCAGCTGCCAGTTTTGGCTGTGGTGAAGTGGCCGGTGTGCCAACAGGTGAGCAAGAAACACAAGGGACTCTACACTTGTCCATACCTTGCAAGACATATAAAGATGTCTGTATTCTTGTGCGTTGACCCAGAACACAATATCGTGCAGTTTATGTGTTTTTCATTTTTGAGCCACTCAATGGCCTATTAAATGAATCTGCTGCCTCAACGCAACAAGTATCAACAAACAAAATAAAGTGCTTAAACGTGTGTAGACAAGTGTGAATGGGCTCTTAGGGCTCGTTTACATGTCAGGTTGATGGGCGGTAAAACCCTGCGGTTGAGCCAAAGTTTTACCACGCACAGGGGCGGACTGACCACTCGGCCTCATGCCACTAGGGGGCCCCATCAGGGTCGCCAGCCTCAGTAAAACCAGGGACAGTATGTAAAAATCTGTGTTTTTTTAAAAATCCCAGGACTATAGCTGCCCCGCCTCTCCAGTATCTTTTCAGTGTGTGTATGTTTATTCTGTGTGTATCTATACTGTGTGTGTATATTGTGTGTCTGTGTATGTATACTGTGTTTGTATACTGTATGTGTGTATACTGTGTATGTATACTGTATGTGTGTATACTGTGTATGTATACTGTATGTGTGTGTATACTGTGTATGTATACTGTGTATGTATACTGTATGTGTGTGTATACTGTATGTGTGTGTATACTGTGTATGTATACTGTATGTGTGTGTATACTGTGTATGTATACTGTATGTGTGTGTATACTGTGTATGTGTGTGTGTATACTGTGTATGTATACTGTGTATGTATACTGTATGTGTGTGTATACTGTGTATGTATACTGTATGTGTGTGTGTGTAAACTGTGTATGTATACTGTATGTGTGTGTATACTGTGTATGTATACTGTATGTGTGTGTGTGTAAACTGTGTATGTATACTGTATGTGTGTGTATACTGTGTATGTATACTGTATGTGTGTGTGTATACTGTGTATGTATACTGTATGTGTGTGTATACTGTGTATGTACACTGTGTATGTATACTGTATGTGTGTGTGTGTGTGTGTGTATACTGTGTGGCCCTATAATCTCCTTTTGCCGTGGGCCCCATAATCTCCTATTGCCCGAGGGCCCCATAATCTCTTATTGCCCGGGGGGCCCATAATCTCCTATTGCCCGGGGGCCCCATAATCTCCTGTTGCCCGGGGGCCCCATAATCTCCTATTGCCCAGGGGCCCCATAAATTGTCAGTCCGCCCCTGCTAACAAGGACCATGCCGATAGGAGGAGAGAAATGAGCTGGCCAGTAGACTGCCTCTCCTTTCATTGTCCAATCACAGACAAGACCTCTGTTACCTAAGTGCAGCAGAGAAAAATCAGGTCTCCTGTCTGAGCAGATAGGTGTGTTGTGCTGCGTGGGTATAGCTGTATAAATCTCAGGACTGGGTGGGTAGAATTATAAATACTTTGGCTGGTAAAACAGCTCCCTTGAGTATGTGTATATATTATTTTTTATGTATTTATTTTTCTCATCTGTGTATTTATCTGTTTGCCTGGAGTGGAAATATGACTGTCTCACATGCTATTTGTTAAAGTGGTAGTAAACTCTGCATTTTTGATTTTTACCTACAGGTAAGCTAATAATATAATAAATGAATATCTCCTAAACGTTCACTGTGTAGGAGATATTCTAGAGAGCAGCATCCAGTGACGTCACCAGTGCATGCGCTCTGAAGAAACGGCATACGCGTTCCGTTCCTTCAGAGCTTTGTGCCGTGGCCGGGACTCCTACGCGCATGTATGGGAGTGACGTCATCGCGACTCGGCCATTTAAGCGGTTGCAGCCCTAGAACCAAGAAGGAAGATCGGGTGAAGATGGAAGCCTCTGAAAAGGTGACAGAGCACCACTGGAGGCCTGCGTTTCAAGGTAAGCCCTTCATAATGTGCTAGTATGCGGTTCATGCTAGCACATTATGACATTGCCTTGCAGGAGGGAACTTTTTTTTCCCAAGAGTTCACTAACACTTTAATTTAAAAAAAATCAAATAGAGGCTCTAATCTTTCCTGCCTTTATCCAATATAAGCTGAGCCTTTTGGTTAGAATTGGCATTTAGGACTGGTTCTCATCTGTGCCATGCGTTTTAAGTGGGTGCATTACTATGATCAACATGTGTTTTCATGAAACTGCATCAAAGATCCAGTGAGCAGGATCTCTTTTAACAAAAAAGGCACATAAAACACACAGGTGTGAACGGGGCCTTATGGCAGAGCCACTGATTGACTCGCATACAAGCTGGTACAGAAGGTGGCTTTAATACCACCCTTATAGAATACGATAAGGTCTCATGCATATGAATGTATGCAGGTAATATGCCTAGTGTTAAATTTCAGATGCTTCCTGTACCCAGGGAGCTGCAGCTGGTTCAAACAGCGTGCCATAGGTGTGCGCATAGGGTGTGCCTGGGCACACCCGAATCACCCTGTGTGGTGCAGATTCCCCCTGTTTAGACTCCTGATATTTCACCAAAGCCTCCCAACGGAGCTCCTAAAAAACTAAAAAAATATTAAAAATAAAAACTACTGACACAAATCTCTGCCCTACTGACACCATCCATAGCTATGCTGGCACCATCAGTATACTGTATCTACACACTTGAAAACTGGGTATTGGGATTTTTTTGGTGCTTTACATCAAACGACACTAAATTATATTAAAATGTCAACATTTATTTAAAAAAAAAAAAAAAAAAAAACCACATATTTAACTCCAATAAAAAATATATTTGCACTTAGGGTTCATTTTATATCAGTCTTGCTTAATACACTTATACTTTAAAGCGGTAGTTCACCCTCACTGGCTTGATTTTACCATCGAGACAGGCATTGTAGCGCGAGCTACAGTATGCCTGTCCCGATTTTTTTAACCCCGGACTCACCTTGTAATCGGACATCGTAGATTTCGGCTCCCGCGGGGAATGGGCGTGCCTATGGAGAGGGAGGATGATTGACGGCCGGCCCTGGCACGTCACTCTCCCCGAAGACAGCCGGAGTAGGTCTCGGCTCTTCACGGCGCCTGCGCACAGGCTATGCGCACGCGTCGTGAAGAGCCAAGCCTATTTCGGCTATTTCCGGAGAAGCGTGACGCGCCAGAGCCGGCCGTCAATCATCCTCCGTCTCCATAGGCACGCCCATTCCCCGGTATCTTCGATCTACGCGTACAAGGTGAGTACGGGGGTAAAAAATTCGGGACAGGCATACTGTAGCTCGCGCTACAATGCCTGATTTTATGGTAAAAGAAAAAAAATAAAAAAAAATTTCGTTGATAGGGTGAACCCCCGCTTTAATGGAAATCTTTTTAGAGTTTCTCTTTAGATCTTATAAATCTTATAAATCTTATAAATCTCTCATCTTTTTACTAAAGATTTCCGTGGAAAGGAACAACCATGAGTTTCAGAAAGTAGCATAATAATCTACATGGGAACGTAATATCCCCTGAAGAAGCAAAATACCACCTGAAGAAGCCTAAAGGGCGAAACATGTCGGGATTTGCACTCAAAGTATAACTGTATAAAACAAGACCGATATAAAATAAACCCTACGTGCAAATATTTTTTTTTATTGGAGCTAAATATGTATTTTTTTTTTATGTTGAAATTTTAATATAATTTAGTGCTGTTTGATGTAAAGCACCAAAAAAATCCCAATACCCAGTTTCCAAATTTGTTTCAATATATGGCATGTGGTGCGTTGGCTTATTGGCAGTCCACCCACGTTTATTTTCCACATGCACACATACGCAAATATGTTGGAGCTTTGGGGTGCACACTTATGGGCCTACCATACAAGTGAATGGTTGTACATGGCCTTGGTGTAAACAGTGATGCTTCTGCCCATCAATGTATACCCGTTCATGCGAGTAAGACGGATTTTCTTAAAAATGAAGGTTCATGTTTGGAAAATACATTGAACACACACCAATGCACAGAAGAATAAGTATTTATGCAATTAAAACTTGCATGGCAGGCTGTACACACCAGCACTGGAGCTCCCTGGGCACCGGGAATTTTAGGTTAGGCATATAAAATGCCTACATCTGTGGGCATAAGACCTAAAACTCCCATGGATACAAAACTAGCACTGCTTGCCTTCTTCTCTTTTAGGGCTTAGAATTCGATTCGATGCTACAGGTGCACTTTTACTCCATCTCATTTTCATGTCTCGTTGCATCTGACACCTCTAATGTCTATTGTCACTCTGGCGTTTCCCTCACTCTACCCCGCCCTGTATGTTTCCCTTGGACTAATGGTCTCCCCTCTCATAGAGATGGACCCTTCCGGCACGCTCTGGCAGTTTCTCCTGCAGCTGCTGGAGGAGCAGAGCCACCGACACCTCATCTCCTGGACCTCCAATGACGGCGAGTTCAAGCTCTTGGATGCGGAGGAGGTGGCGCGACTCTGGGGCCTGCGGAAAAACAAGACCAACATGAACTACGACAAGCTAAGCCGAGCTTTGAGATACTACTACGATAAGGTAGGGTACAGCACATGATGAGATGATGGACATTGGTAAACCCGAAGTTCATTCTAATGCCGCGTACACACGATCGGAATTTCCGACAAGAAAACTGTGGATTTTTTTTCAGACGGAATGTTGGCTCAAACTTGTGTTGCATACACACAGTCACACAAATGTTGTCGCAAATTCCGAACGTCAAGAACGCGGTGACGTACAACACTAGGAAAATGAAGTTCAATGATTCCGAGCATGCGTAGGATTTTTGTGCGTTGGAATTGCATACAGACAATCGGAAATTTTGAGAACCAGCTCTCACATTTTTGCTTTCAGACATTCCAACAGAAAAAGTCAGATGGAGCCTACACACGGTCGGAGTTTCTGACCAAAAGCTCACATCAAACTTTTCTTGGCGGAAATTCTAATCGTGTGTATGCGGCATTAGACCTCGTGCACACTGGGACGTTTTTACAGCTGCTGTTTTGGGCGTTTTTTTTCTCTACAGCCAGTAAACTCCCCAGCATGGTATCCTATGTGTTCATGCACACATAGGCTTTTATCAGCATTTTTTGGGCAGGGGCATTTTTAGGCTAGAAAGAAAACCCAGAATGACTGCATTTGAGGGGAAGTTTTTCAGCTGTAAAAAACGCTCTAACATTGAAAACGTGTATATTCAGCGTTTATGTGTTATGTGTTATTGCTGCATTTAGTGTTTGTAACCCTAAAAAATTGGATCCTGTTCCTTTAAAGCAGGTTATACAGCACAGTGCTTGTGCTGTGTAATTTGGCCTTGTGTATCATCTGAAATACCTGTCTGATCCTGCCTGGTTCTGCCCTCCCCCCTGTAAACTGACTACAGTTTATCATGGCTGCTGAGCCCTGATACTGTGGTCAGTTTACGTGCTTCTGTCCTCCGCAGCTCTCCTCTGTCCTCCCCTCCCTCCCTGCCTGTCAGCTCTGTTCACTCCCCGGCCCTCCCCTCCTGCTGCTTTTATAAGTAAGCAGTTTTTTTACCATGCCCTTTGTTGTAGTAAATAATGCCCCCAGTGTATGTGTTTTTTTTGTTTAAATGAGCCGCTATATACCTTTTTCATAGCGCCGATCGGCGCTCACATGACCGGCCGTCTCTCTCCTCCTCCTGGCTGACATCAGTGCGAGATTCTCAGGTGCTCTGTTTTCTGTCAGATCAAGAGAGGAGAGAGGCGGCCGGTCCTGTGAACACCAAACGGCACTATAAATTAAGGCTTATAGCAGGTTATTAATTTTTTTAAACACATATACTGGGCACATCATGTACTATAACAGAGGGGATGGTAGAAAAAACACTTTAAATGAGCAGCCAGGGTTTCTGGTGAGTGAGACATTTAGCTAATGTGGGAGGATTTAAAGACCATTTGCACTTTAAGATTCACAGTTTATGAACTTTTCATAGATTTTTTTAGTGCTGCAAATTTATATACATTCGTTCCACGAAGGTTATATATATCTCTTTTTTGCCAGCAGCTGTAGGATATGTGTTTAGCACTGACTAATCCTTGTTTTACATTTTGTGGGAGTATACTCTTTCTAAAAAATGCAAAAAAAGCAAATGCAAAAACACTGCAAAACTTGATTTTTTTAACGCAGCATTCTACAGCTAACGCTACTGCTGTTTTTATAATGTCCAGTGTGCATGAGGCCTTACCATACACCTTACAGCTCAATTTGATTTGGATGGAGTGTGGGCTCCTGCTGTATGTGTCCATGCTGGGGAGATTTTCTCCTCACTTCCTTTCCTATTGGAGGCTGTTACGTGGACAGAGATAGGTCTACACTTGTTGTGAAGATTAGTAGGTAGATTCACAAAGAGTTAGGCCGGCTTTTCAGTAGATAAGCCGACCTAACTCTGAATCTACGCAGGCGTTTGTTTAAGTGTATTCTCAAACAGAAATACACTTAAACAAAGCTAAGATAGGCCGGCTTTACGTCGCATTACGTCGTTTCCGTAAGGGATAGGCCGCCTAAAGTTATTCCACCTTTGAGGTGGAATAACAATGTTAAGTATGGCCGCCGTTCCCGCCGCAAGGTTTGAATTTTTTACGTCGTTTGCGCAAGTCGTCCGCGAATCGGGATTTACGTAGTTTACGTACACGTCAAAATCAATAGGCCCGTACGGCCTACTTAGCCACAATGGGCACTGGGAAATGTAGTCGCCCGGCGCATGCGCAGTGTCAAAAAACTTCAAAAAACGTGAGGTCAAGCCTCATTTCCATACAACACGCCCCCCTCCAAGTCATTTGAATTAGGCGCCCTTACGCCCATTCCCTTAAAAAATAAATAAAAAAAGAAGACATCCGAAGAGGTATGAGAGTTGGGTGGAGAGGCGACCATCTTTAATTCATTGGTGTTAGCTGCCGTTCACGAGGAGCGGAGAATGACATTAGGATAGCGGTTGGGTGTAATCCATAGACATCATAGTGTGTGGATGGTATAGAGGCTTCGAAAATTAGCAGGTAAGTGGTTTGAGAATCACTACTAGCCTAACTAATTTACGGCGGTGTAGCCTAAAAAGGCTAGGCTAGGCCGCCCTAAAGTTAGGCCATTGTATGTGAATCTACCTATAGGTGTCAAGGGTTTAAAGCCCAACAATAATCCCTTGCAGTGGGCCTGCGGTTACAAGGTTTAATAGCTCATTTTGTCTAGGGTGGAGGAGAAACAGTTTTACTTACCTGAATCTCCGGTCTCCCAGCAGATCGCACTCTATTTTTTAAATAACGTTTTTTATTAGTTATCTCAAAAAGATTATCATTACACAGATACATATAAAGTTAGAAAAAGCAAATACAGGGATAAAACAATTCTCTGTGTATACGCAAACGCGTCAGAGAGGGAAAAAAGAGACCTTCTTCGCATTGTGTGCATGATATATATATCAACTTCACTTAGTAGCATTGCTTATAAAAACAAGCATAGTAAACAGTATCTTAAGACCAATTACTCATATATCTGTGCACAGATAAATTGCCAAGCAGAAGAGAGAAAGAAAATGAAAGGGAGAGAAAAACAAAGGGGGGAAAGAAAATAGGAGAAATAAGATAGGGGGAGACATTAGGTTACCGCGTTGACTCTGTTACCGGCTCACAACAGATCCTCCCGAAGATGCCACCTCTCCCGGACCCTGTCGTGGTCGTCCAGCCTATCTCGTATCATGGCCGTAATTTTCTCCATAAGTTCAACATCTTTGACCCTGGAGTACAGAGCTTCCTGGGTAGGGGGTGATGTTTTTTTTCCATTGTAGAGCAACTAGGCACCTTGCTGCCGTGAGAATGTGTCTAAGTCATTTCTTATATGGTTTGGCTAATTTCAGTTGAGACAGGCCGAACAGGAAGAATTTTGTTGACATAGGTATTGGCACCTCAAAGAGGCGTGTTAATAATTATTAGTATGTCTGGAGTCAGGTACCAAAAGAAGAGAATTTTATAGGCGTTTTCCTTATAGAGGGTACAAAGGGAACTCTTGGCAGCCTGACTCCAGATCGCCGGTCGGGCCTCCACAGGGAGTTTCTCTCCCAACTCTCCCACCCAGCTGAGCATATAAGCGTGTTTGCCCCGTACTGGTATAGAATACGCGTTTAGGATCTGGTATATGTCTGAGATCAGTCCTCTACGTGTACGCCCTTCTAGTATGATGCGTTCAAATGGGGAGGGTAAGGAGAATTGCAGGCATGGGGCTATAGTCTGAGCATAATGTCTAATCTGCAGGTAGCTATAGAACACCTGTTGGGGTAGGTCATGTTTGGCTTGGAGTTCCGAGAACGGCAGTAATTTACGGGATCTGGGATCCACTAGATCAGTGGTCTCCAAACTTTCTAAGCAAAGTGCCAGTTTACTGTCCTTTAGGCTTTAGGGGGGGCCGGACTGTGCCCAGTGAGAGTAGAAAATGCCCCGACATCAGTGCCCCATCATTGGTTTTAATGAGAGAAATAGTGACCCATTCTTGATATCAATGAGGAGATTAGTACTTCATTGATGATGTCAGTAGTAGTAGATGGAATGGTGTCCCATCATTGGTGTCAGTCAATTGAAAATTGCCCCAAGGGCCACATAAAGGCAAGCAAAGGGCCACATTCGGCCCTCGGGCCGCAGTTTGGAGACCACTGCACTAGATGACCAAAGTGGAACAAGTTCCGCGAGGCCCAAGGCCAAGACATCTGGTGGGTAAGGCTTGCAGGTACTTTTGGGCTGCAGAGGAAGGTCAGCAGTGAGCAGTCATATTTAAGCCCGCCTTTGCGGGACAGCTTGCGCCCCAGTCGTCTAGTGTCTACCTCCACATTCCATAGAAGGGAATTCGGGTGTACAGGTGCTAGCCAGATTGTCTCTATTTCCGTCCATTTGTTGTATGACCGCTTGGTGACCAGGAGACTATGGCACGCAGTTGGGCTGCTTGGTAATAATTAACTAGGTTGGGGAAGGTTGGGGAAGGCCAGGCCTCCATAATCGCAACGCCATCATGACCGACCGGGATATCCTGTGTCTTTTTATAGTTCCACACGTATTGCAGCAAGTCACCCTGCAACTTGCGTATATGACTGAAGGCGACGGGTATTGGCAACGTCTGAAACAGGTATAGGAGCTTAGGGAGGATGACCATCTTAATAGATGGGATCCGCCTCATTAGTGAGATATGATGGTTCTTCCATTTTTGAACTAGTTCCCTGATTGACCTATACAGAGGGGGGAAATTAGCCTGATATAGGGTGACAAAGGATGGTGTAAGGTTAATCCCCTGGGGCCAGATTCGCGTATCTGGGCATATCTTTGTGCGGGCGTGGCGTATCCTATTTACGCTACTCCTCCGCAACTTAGACAGGCAAGTGCAGTATTCACAAAGCACTTGCTCCGTAAGTTGCGGCGGCGTAGCGTAAATGGGCCAGCGTAAGCCCGCGTAATTCAAATTTGGAAGAGGTGGGCGTGTTGCATTCAAATGCATTCAAATGAGCCGTGACCCCATGTTAATGAAGCGCCGATCGTACGGCGCATGCGAGCGCATGCTCAGTATCACATCGAATTTACTTCCTAAGATACCGGCTCAATGCCTGTGACGTGAACTTAACCTACGCATATCCCCATTGACGTACGACTTACGTAAACGACGTAAAAAGATACGCTTGTTCCGACGTCCATACTTTGCATTGGCTGCGCCTAATATAGCAGGGGTAACTTTACGCCGGATGTAAGCCTAACGTAAACGGCGTAGCGGGCGCAAGTACGTTTGTGAATCGGCGTATCTAGCTAATTTACATATTCAACGCGTAAATCTACGGAAGCGCCCCCTGCGGCCAGCGTAAATATGCACCCAAGATACGACGGCGTAGGAGACTTACGCCGCTCGTATCTTGGCCAAATTCATGAGTAACTGATTCTAAGAATTAGGCGCATAGATACGACGGCTCGCATTCGGACTTACGACGGTGTACGTGGAGATACGCCGTCGTAAGTCCTTTGAGAATCTGGCCCCAGGTATTTAAGGAAGTTCCGTTCCCAGTTATAAGGGAAATTGGACTGCAGGTGGCGAAGCTCTTCCTCCGGGACATTAAGTGGGAGGGCCATGGATTTCGTTGGATTCGTTTTGTAACCCGAGAGCACCCCATATTTTGCGAGTTTGGTGTGGAGGTTGGGCAGGGATACCCTAGGCTGGGTCAAGGTAAGGACAATGTCGTCTGCGAATAGAGATATTTTGAAGTCCCTACCCCATACCGATATACCCCGAATGTCTGGGTTTCAGGGACTGATGAATCTAGGTCCTCCTGTCAATTATTATTATATATTATTAAAAAAATATAAATTATTTGATATAAAAAAAAAAGGTTCCTCCTATCAGGTAGGATGTAAGCTGCCTTGTGATTTCTAATAGCAGACCTGAGTGTCCCAGAGCCACAGTTGCCCACCCTTGCTCTAGACATACAAGGGGAATCAAAGCATAGCAGAGGTGTAGCCCTTCCCCATTCTAGCCAAAACAAGTTCAAAATGATACATTGTCATGTGAAATAGAAAAAGGTTCCAAACAACATGGCAATGTTACTTGTGATTCATCACCTTCTGCTCTTCCTACTCCAAACTGTATTATGTCAGGCTGTGTTCTTTAAATATAGTTATATTTGTGATCCTGAGTACAGCTGACACCCTATAGCAGTAAAACTGCTATAAGGCGGTCAGCAAGGGGTTAAGATGCACAAAGCATTTTTAAGCAGGTGGGGTCAAATGGGCATTTGTTTTCAACTCCAGTGATGAGAAAATTATAATGCCACGTACACACGATCATTTTTCGGGTTGTAAAAAACGAAGTTTTTTTAAAAATGTCATTAAAAACGATTGTGTGTGGGGGCTTTTTTTCAAACATGCTCTATTTTTTCACGATGTTTTAAAAAATGTTGTTTTTCGGGTTGTAAAAAATGATCGTGTGTGGGCTTTAACGACGTGAAAAACCCGCGCATGCTCAGAAGCAAGTTATGAGACGGGAGCGCTCGTTCTGGTAAAACTACCATTCGTAATGGAGTAAGCACATTCATCACACAGTAACAGACTGAAAAGCGCAAATCGTCTTTTACTAACACGAAATCAGCTAAAGCAGCCCAAAGGGTGGCGTCATCCGAATGGAACTTCCCCTTTATAGTGCCGTTGTACGTGTTGTACCTCACCGCGCTTTGCTAGAGCATTTTTTTTAAACGATCGTGTGTAGGCAAGGCCGTTTTAATGATGAAGTTGAAATAAACGTCGTTTTTTCTACAGCCTGAAAAATGTTGTTTTTTACAACCCGAAAAATGATCGTGTGTACGCGGCATTAGGAGCAGGATGGGAAATGTTTTCATTTGAATTTTTGAATTTCTAACAGTGTATGTGGATGTTGTTCGTCAAGTGGTCGAATGTACTGAAATCAAAATTGTACTAATGTATATAATGTATTCAGCTTCACTCTGAACACTTGCTGTAGCTAAAAATAGGTCTGTGCTTGTTCATGACGGAGTCTGCTTTTAAACTGATACGTTGTATGTACACATCTTATAGTCACGGCTATAAAAAAACGAAAGATACCTGTATGCAAACACTACAGATGAAAATAGTTACGCATCAACGCAAAGTGCAGTTAAAGGATAAGTTCACCTTTGAAAAAAAAATTTTTTTTTTTGCAGGTTAAAAAATTTGCATTTATTATCTATTTTTTTTAGGAGTCTGACACTGCACCCGCGATCTGCTTGTAGTTCTCAATGTACTACAAGGGCACTGGTGAGCATCCTCATAGTTCATTGAATCTTAATGGACTGAAGTAACTGCCTGCTAGAAACAGAGTTAGAGGTATGGGCAGGCAGATCTGCTGATCGTGGGTGCAATGCTTAAAGCGGGAGTTCACCCTAAAACTACTTTCTAGTATTACAATGTCCCGACACATTACAATACAATTATGCCTATTTTGTTTTTTTTATGCTGTACATACCTCGGTACAGCTAATTCACCCGCGGCTTCCGGGTTGCGAATCCCGCGGGAGTGGGCGTTCCTAACTTGCTGGTGATTGACGTGATGACCAAAAACGAGCTCCCCCCCGTCGCATAAGCTGCGTCACGATTGCCGAAAGAAGCCGAACGGCGAGTCGGCGCTATACTGCGCCTGCGCACCGCCGTTCGGCTCCTTTCGGCAATCGTGATGCAGCTTACGCGACGGGGGGAGCTCGTTTTTGGTCATCACGTCAATCACCAGCAAGTTAGGAACGCCCACTCCCGCAGGATTCGCAACCCGGAAGCCGCGGGTGAATTAGCTGTACCGAGGTATGTACAGCATAAAAAAAAACAAAATAGGCATAATTGTATTGTAATGTGTCGGGACATTGTAATACTAGAAAGTAGTTTTAGGGTGAACCCCCGCTTTAACAGACTGCCCATACCTCTGATTCTAGCAGGCAGTTACTTCAGTCCAGGAAGATTCAATGAACTATGAGGATTCTCACCAGTGCCCTTGTAGTACATTGAGAACTACAAGCCATCAGCCGCAGAGGATGACGGTACTTGTAGTTGATTAGTTTACAGAACTCTGTGAATGAATGATGAGCCCGTGTGGGCGGACACAGGGAAATTATGGTGGCAGGAGCAGGGAGAAGATCCCCGACCTGCTGTCACAGGAAAGGGGCGGGGAGAGCAGGCAGATGATGGACTTGTTACATGTTACACCCTAAGGCCTGATTTACACCTATGCATTTTCAGTGCTTTTTGAATTTTGCAGATTTGAACTACAGAACATGTTCCATAGGAAACCATGTTAAATGGACTATAGTACAAATCAGCAAAATGCAAAAAGCACTAAAAATGCATAGGCGTGAATCAGGCCTAAATATGGGTGTAACATGTTCACAAAGCCGAACTTATCCTTTAAAATCCAACTCTAGGCAACTTACACCTCAGTCTTGATTCCAAACATCTTTTCATAAGCCATTCCACAGTGTTATGGATGAAAGTTGTAGTTTCCTATGAGCCAAGTTAATGTGCTGCCCTGGGGACCAGACATTTTTTCCTGCTTGTTATCATCTTGGGCACTGGTCCCATTAATAGGAGGCAGGTCAAACATCGCATATGTTCGCCCGCGGCGGCGAATGCGAACAAGCGATGTTCACCGGGAACTATTCGCCGGCGAACCGTTCTGTGCATCTCTACTCACCATCCCTGTGAGTTCTCCTGCCTTTGAAGCCTATGAGAGAGGACCTGGCCATTGGTTGTTCTGCCTCCACCAAACCAAAAGGAGGTATTCACATTATGCAGTTGGTGATGTGGATACCTGTAAAAGGAGCAGGAAGAAAATGAAAAAGAAGAGTAGGTAAGTATAATTAGCATTTGGATACGTTTTTTTTTCTACCGGTGGTTAGTTAGAGGTGGAGGAAGGACAGAATGGTAGGGGAAGTTGCTAATATCCTGGAGTCGGGCTTTAACAAAAACAGTTTTTTTTTTCAGAATTTATCATCAGCCCCAGCTCTCTGTGCTGATATTTTGATACATGAAGTCCAATGTGATTCCCACCTAAAACGTATATTTAGGTCTAAGGTGAAAACTGGTGGGTGATCGCCTTCTGGCTTAATAAACCTTTCAGAGACTCCACTGTTGGGATTTACTTTTAGTTGTTTGGGTCTCTCCACCAACAAGGCCATGATGCAGGTGGCTGGCTTTTACAGTTTTTTATTCTAGAGGTCATTATGTCTCATTAAAGTGACAGGTGTGACGCCATCCTTTGGTCTAAAGATTGATGTGGCCATCAGGGCCGTCTTTAAGGCAGGGAAAAGGGGCAGCTGCACTGGGCCCTTTCATTGTTGTGGGACCCAAAGCAGCTGCCTCAAACTTGCCAACTATCCCAGTTTAAATTCCCCCGTCCCTTGAAGTTTTAGTCCTGTGCTGTGTCCCGATATCTCAGTGTATATTGCTGCTACTAATGCTGCCCAGCTCTGCCCTATTGTTGTGTACAGATGACTCACCTGCAGACCCCATGTTTACATGTAAATAACCGTCATTCATATATAAATAACGAAAGCATTCATATGTAAATAGCAGCGGCATTCATATGTAAATATCTGAGGCCAGCGGCATTCATATGTAAAAAACAGGAGCATTCATATGTAAATAGCAGTGGAATTCATATGTAAATAGCCAAGCCGGCGGCATTCATATGTAAATAAAGGCGGCATTCATATGTATATCATGCCCCTCTGCAGTGAAGAGATGGTGTGCTGTAACCTCTAGCAACCAATCAGTGAGCAGTATTACTGTACAGTCATCTCTAGCAACCAATCAACAAGAAGAAATCATGAGCTGCAACCTCTAGCAACTAATCAGTGAGCCGTAATGTGTGCTGTAACCTCTAGCAACCAGTCAGTAAGTGGTAATGATATGCTGTAACCTCTGGCAACCAATCGCAATCACTGCCTGACCTGATACAGTAAACTGATTTTAAGTCTAGCTGATATTTATTGTATGTCTCAGAGCAGGTGGAGAGAAAAATTGCATGGGGGGGCCCAAGATTTTTTTTGCCCACGGTCCAATCAACATTAAAGAGGGACCTGGTGGCCATTCATCGGAATAAGAATTTTGGTGGGGAGATATCTTCACTTGAGTCTCCGAGAGAACAGAAGCTAGAATATTTTTCCATTTGCCAACAACCCAAAAAATATCAATATTAAGCGGAATGTAGCTTAAACATTACAAATAAATAACTTTTTTTATCTGACTGAGCAACATTTGTAACTTTGTTATCTCTAATATTGAAAGGTCCCTACTTTTGTAAAGGCCTTTGACTGCTTCACGTAACAACAACTGACATTAGTCTTTACCCATTTTGTTTATTCTTCAGAACATTATCAAGAAAGTCAGTGGGCAAAAGTTTGTGTACAAGTTTGTGTGTTATCCGGATCCCTGTGGAGAGGCCTCCAAGGATGATGGAAAAAGTAGGGAGTCTGTGAATGAACTGGTCCAATCGCTCAAGCCTGGAGACAGCTCCCTATATGTCCCTAAGATGGCGAGGAGCAGCCCCAAGACCAGCCGAAATGAGTATATGCGATCCGGCCTGTATTCCACCTTCACCATCCAGTCTCTGCAGGCCCCACCCACCACGCATTCCAGGACTAGCAAACTGGAAGCTTTGCCTCCAACTGAAGCTCCTCCCCTGCAGGAGGTCGGGAGTCAGAGCGTTGACCTTCCCCAGTATGAGTCCATGGATCAGAGTGATGCAGATCTTTCTCTGGAAGTCAACATCCACAGCAGCAAAGAACTTCAACTACATGTAATGTCTACATATTATGTCACGTGATCTTATTACTTTACTACTTCCATATTTAAAGGGCTGTTTCAGTCTATGCAGCAAGTTTTATGAAATCAGGAAACATTTCCAGAGGTGCTAAAGTTTGAAAGGACACTAAGCTTGCCTATAGTTAGATTATTATGTAATACATTGCATCTAGATTTATTTCAGTCTTTAATGCCTCGTATACACGATCGGAATTTCCGATGGAAAAAATCAGACGGACTTTTTCCATCGAAATTTTCGACCGTGTGTATGCCCCATTGGAGTAATTTGATCGGAAATTCCGATGAATTCCATCGGAGTTTACATAGAGAACATGTTTGCTTTTCCTCCGTTGGAATTCCGATGTGAATTTGGTCGGACAAAAGTCCGATCGTGTGTACAGGGCATTCGTTGTTAATGTGCATCTCCCTTAAAGTGGATGTAAACCCGATTTTTGACATTTGAGCTGGGCACATATATCTGCAGTATTTTGTTATCTCTTTAAATGAGCTAAGTCTTATAGCTCTCTTCTGAACGGTTCCTCTGTAATCAGCCTGAGAACTTCTGACATATTTTTTGACTTTTTAGACAAAAGCAGCCTGAATCTTTTGTCAAAGGAGGTTGCTAAAATAGAGTAGCAGAGAGCAGCTCCTATTACAAAACAGCTCTGAGAGTCTCTGCCTATGAGGAGAGGGGGTGTGTGCTATTCCTCCAATCAGCAATGTTAACTATCTTGGCTGTATGCCCAGACATCACACTCTGTGTTAACCAGATTAATATTTAAAAAAAATGACAAATGCACTACAAAGTACAGCAAAACAGTGGAGATAGCAGCCTACGCGTTTCACACTGCGGTCAGTGCTTAATCATGGCCAAGAGTTTTTTTGGAAGTGCGGCTGTCCATTATTCTAGCCTTTATAATTTACACTGCAGAGTGAATGAGCATTATGGGAAATGTAGTTCCAAAACACCTGGGGTGCCAAGGTTCACCATCACTGGACTAGTGAGATGGCATGGAGGGTGTATGTTGGGTGTGGTTGGCTGGGAGAGAGAGCTACAAATCCTCAGCTATACAGAACAAAAAAGTTCTAATAAGATATTTATAGGTCTCTTTTTGGACTCTTATTCCATATTGTGGTAAAATTAGGGAGATGTTAAAGTGATTTTGTTATTAGACATCATCATCTTCTCACAAACGAAGATCTCTGAAATAAATATTTAGCTTCTGCTAATGCTGAGTGCAAGCTCTAAAGAGAATTAACATGGTGTAGAGTGCACAGTGAGGCCCCGTACACACGTCCGAGGAACTCGACGTGCCAAACACATCGAGTTCCGTGTTGAAGCCGCCGAGGATCTCGGCGGGCCGACTTTCCTCATTGAACAACGAGGAAATAGAGAACATGTTCTCTTTTCGGCCCGACGAGTTCCTTGTCGGCTTCACTGCTGAAAAGTGTACACACGACCGAGTTTCTCGGCAGAATACAGCTCCGACCGAGTTTCTGGCTGAATTCTGCCGAGAAACTCGGTCGTGTGTATCGGGCCTGAGACATTCCACTTGTGTTGTATTGCACAATGCTGTCTCAACTTTGTATCTTTCAGCAAGGCATTGGGTGGTGCAATAGTGAATAATGGTGCCACCTTCCTAGCTGAACAGTGGGCAGGGCTGTGTGAATACCAGTTGAACAGTTTTACAATTACTGGTAGTTTGTCGAGTAAAACAGTTGACAGAAATTAATTTCACCTGTGTATAGTTGGGCTGAAGTTTCACTTAATTATGTTTAAACATTTTAGGAGATCTTAATTTTTACAATATTCTGTTTTCCATAGGACTGGAATTCTTCTTTAACCACTTAAGGACCGGACCAAAATGCTGCTAAATGACCCAAGGGGTTATTACAATTTGGCACTGCGTCGCTTTAACAGACAATTGCGCGGTCGTGCGACGTGGCTCCCAAACAAAATTGGCGTCCTTTTTTCCCCACAAATAGAGCTTTCTTTTGGTGGTATTTGATCACCTCTGCGGTTTTTGTTTTTTGCGCTATAAACAAAAATAGAGAGACAATTTTGAAAAAAATGCTATATTTTTTACTTTTTGCTATAATAAATATCCCCCAAAAACATATATAACATTTTTTTTTCTCAGTTTAGGCCGATACGTATTCTTCTACCTATTTTTGGTAAAAAAAATCACAATAATCGTTTATCGATTGGTTTGCGCAAAATTTATAGCGTTTACAAAATAGGGGATAGTTTTCTTATTTTTATTTTTCACAGCAAAAAATGCATTTAAATTGCATTGTTTACTGTGAAAATTACAGTTGCAGTTTGGGAGTTAACCACAGGGGGCGCTGATGGGGTTATGTGTGACCTCATTTGTGTTTCTAACTTTAGGGGGGTGTGGCTGTAGGTGTGATGTCATCGATTGTGGTTCCCTATAAAAGGCAACATACGATCGATGACAGCGCCACAGTGAAGAACGGGGAAGTTGTGTTTACACACAGCTCTTCCCGTTCTTCAGCTCCGGGGACCGATCGCGGGACTTCAGCGGCGATCGGGTCCGCGAGTCCCACGGCCACGGTCACGGAGCTTCGGACCGGGTCGCGTGTACGCGCCCGCCCCCACGGCTGGGCTTAAAGAGCTATGTACGTGGATGTGCCCAGCCGTACCATTCTGCCGACGTATATCGGCGTGAAGGGGTCCTTATTAGAAAAAAAAAACCTTAACAACCCCTTTAATAAAAAATAATTTTCTTTAGCAAGGAACATACATTCCACATTAACAATTATGCTACCAAAATTAGTGTGTGCTATAAATTGCCTCCAGCATTGCTCCTGGTTTTTCTTGCTGGAGGCAGCCATTTTGCTGAAACCCAGAGAGCCTGAACAGCAGTAAATCTTTAGGCTGTCAACAGATCGGCCTCTAGTGACTCTGATTTTCAGCACAATGCCAATGCATGTGCAGAGCAGGATAAGACAGTGTACTACTGAGTTTAAAACAGTATAGACACTTATTTTTAAAGTTTTAATTAGCTATATCTGCAAAAGAGGCCAGCCTGAAGTGATCTAGCAGGACATCATTTTCTGACTAATGTTTTACCTATATTTTTGGTTTCCCATAAGGCATTGGCACATATTGATGTCTCTTTTCCCATAGGTCACAGTGGACCCCCCAACTCCGGATATCAAAGTGGAGGATTCTCTTGAAGATGCATCCTCCGATGTAGAAGACCTCTCCGAACCCCAGGTCTTTCTGGCATCTCTTCCTGAGATAAAGACTATGAGCTCAGAGCAGCCGCTGGCTCAGGAGATCTTGGTTGTCATCAATTCTCCAGAGAAAGATGAAGTAAAAGCTAAGGACGATCTTCAGGAAGGAGAGAAGAAAGAGGAGGCACCAGTCCCGCCACAGGAAGGACATCCTGTTAAAGGGAAGAAGCCAAAAGACCTGGAAATCCCCTTCTCTACTGTGATTGGACAGGAAAAGATGAATGCTGCTGTTAACTCTTTGCTGGCTCCTGGGAGTGCATCGTCAGTCATCACTTCTCATTCACTGGTGAGTGAAACACAAAACAGAACTTGATGGATTTTCAGAATGTGCTTTCCCCTTATCTCAAACCGGTAAAGTTTACAGCAGGTCAGAGTAGGGCAGAGCTATAGGATTGTACAGCTATCAGTGCTGCCTAGATGGGCTCACACAAGTGGGGTAGATTCAGCTAGGTGCGCGCACTACTACGGCGGCGCAGCGTACCGTTTTTACGCTACGCCTCCGTAAATTACTGGAGCTACGCTTCATTCACGAAGCATTTGCTCCGTAATTTGCGGCAGCGTTTCTTAAAAGGGGCCGGCGTAAGCGCGCGTAATTTAAATGATCCCGTAGGGGGCGTGGATCATTTAAATTAGGCGCGTTCCCGCGCCGAACGTACTGCGCATGCTCCGTCGGGAAAATTTCCTGACGTGCATTGCGGTAAATGACGTCGCAAGGACGTCATTTTCTTCGACGTGAACGTAAATGGCGTCCAGCGCCATTCACGATTCACTTGCGCAAACAACGTAAATTTCAAAAATCGCGACGCGGGAACGACGTGTATACTTACCATTAGCTGCGCCTCCTAATAGCAGGAGCAGCCTTACGACGAAAGCGACGAACGCAAACGACGTAGAACACGACCGCCGGGCGCGCGTACGTTTGTGAATCAGCGCGAGTATGCAATTTGCATACTCTACACTGACAACTACGGGAACGCCACCTAGCGGCCAGCGTCAGAATGCAGCCTAAGATACGACGGCATAAGAGCCTTATGCCAGTCATATCTTAGGCTACAGTCGGCGTATCGAGCTTTCTGAATACAGAAAGTCGATACGCCGGCGCAACTTAGCAATTACGCTGCGTATCTATGGATACGCAGGCGTAATTGCTACCTGAATCTACCCCATTGTTGCTTGCCTTTCCAAAACATACACTTTTGCTAATAAGGAGTATATTTTAGAAATGTTATCAGGAGATTCGTAGCAGGCAGCTTTAAATGATAATGTTGCCTTACTTTACTTATTTAGCTAGATTCAGAGAGATGGCTGCAACTTTAAGGCGGCGTAGCTTAAGGCATTTAGGCTACGCCGCCGTAAGTTAGCGTGGCAAGTACATGATTCACAATGTACTTGCCTGCTAAGTTACGGCGGCGTAGCCTAAAGCGGGCGGGCGTAAGGGCGCCTAATTCAAATTTGGCTGAGGGGGCGTGTTTTATGATAAACAGGCTTGACCCGACGTGATCGACATTTTTTTTCTAACTGCGCTTGCGCCGGGCGCCTACATTTCCCAGTGTGCATTGCGGCTAAGTCCGCCGCACGGGCCTATTGATTTAGACGTGGACGTAAACAACGTGAATCCCTATTCACGGACGACTTACGCAAACGACGTAAAATTTTCGAATTTCGAAGCGGGAACGGCGGCCATACTTTAACATTACTATTCCATCTATAAGATGGAATAACTTTAGGCCTGATAATGCGTTACGGAAACGGCGTATCTGTACTGCGTCGGCCGGGCGTACGTTCGTGAATAGGCGTAACTAGTGATTTACTTACTCTACGCCGACCGCAATGAAAGCGCCACCTAGCGGCCAGCCAAAATATTGCACCCTAAGATAGGACGGCGCAAGCCGTCGTATCTTAGATAGGTTTAAGTGTATCTCTGTTTGAGAATACACTTAAACCTAGGTCGGCGCAGATTCAGAGTTAGGTCGGCTTATCTACTGATACGCCGACCTAACTCTTACTGAATCTAGCTAATAGAGTTCTGCAGCATCCCTAAACCTCACAAGATCTCCTATCAGGAGTGCAAAACATCAGCCTTCATGCAGGCAGTATGGCCAGTATACTCTGTGCTATCAGCGCTGCCTGGATCAACATGCAAAGTGTTGCAGTATCACCTACACAAGGGCGGACTGACCATTCGGGCCCTGAGGCATTGCCCGAGGGCCCCATGCCACTAGGGGGCCCCATCAGGGTTGCCAGCCTCAGTAAAACCAGAGACAGTATGGAAAAAAAAAAATCCCAAGATTATAGCTGCCCTGCCTTTCCAGTACCTTTTCAGTGAGTGTATGTGTATTCTGTGTGTATGTATACTGTGTGTGTATATTGCGTGTCTGTGTGTGTGTATACTGTGTATGTATACTGTATGTGTGTATACTGTGTGACCCCATAATCACTTATTGCCTGGGGCCCCATAATCTCCTATTGCCCGGGGGCCCCATGAGTTGTCAGTCCGCCCCTGCACCTACACTCCCAATTTCTGTACTTTTGTTAATAAATATGCAATATATATATATATATATATATATATATATATATCTTCAGGAGATTAGCACCAAACGTATATATCAGCACTTCCTAAATGGATTTATGGAACTCTTCAGTATCTGCTTTCCCAACCATCTTTCCAAACCTCTTGCTGTGACAAAAATTTTAGATGTAGGCAATGCCATATTTTTGTACCACCAGTGCCTCGTGACAAGACATAAAGGGGTAGATTTACTAAAGCTGGTGCACTCACAATCTGGTGCAGCTGTACATGGTAGCCAATCAACTTCTAACCTCAGCTTGTTCAATGAGGCTGGGTTCACACTACTACACTACTTTCATCCTACTTTGCTCTGCTACATTGGTCCTACATTTATCCTACATTGGTCCTACATCCATCCTACTTTCATGAACAGGATACTACTTTGGTCCGACTTCAATGATATTCAATGGGCCTGAAGTAGGATCAATGTAGGACCAAAAGTAGTACAGGGAGCATTTTCAAAGTCGGACCGACTTGTGTAGGACGCTACAAGACGCTCTCATAGGGAAACATTGAACACAGAGCAAAGTAGGATGAAAGTAGTGTAGTAGTGTGAACCCAGCCTCAAACCATAGCTCCCAACCTTCCCTGATTTCGAGGGACTATCCCTGATTTGGAGCACTGTCCCTCTGTCCCTCTTTCCTCCTCATTTGTCTCTCATCTTGGTCTGATCTATATAAAATGCACTTTTTATCTTTCAAAAAGTGTTTCCCAGTGCAAAAACTTTCATCCAAATTCTATGATGCTACGTTTGTAAATTTTAAAAGCCAATATAAAGGAATAGTAGTGGTATTTGATTAACCTTTTTTGAGGGGGTGTGACAGGGGGCGTGTCCTATGCATACATACGTTTGCTAGTAGGTGTCCCTCATTCCCATCTCAAAATGTTGACAGGTATGGTAAAACCTGGAAGATGATTGGTTTCTATGAAGCAGTGAGATGGATTTTGCACCCTCCAGCTTTAATAAATAACCCTAAGGTTAGATCCTTCTACTTTCCTCACATCTATCTGTACACCCTTGCTGTTAGAGCTGCAGGTTAGCAGGAAGCATTAGCTCAACAAAATACACCCAAAAATTGCTTTATTCAGTGGTGAACACAGACCTACAGGCAGGGGCGGACTGACCATTCCGGCACTCGGGCACTGCCCGAGGGCCCCATGCCACTAGGGGGCCCCATCAGGGTTGCCAGCCTCAGTAAAACCAGGGACAGTATGTCCTATTGCCCGAGGGCCCCATAATCTCCTATTCCCCGGGGGGGGGGGCAATAATCTCCTATTGCCCGAGGGCCCCATAATCATCTATTGCCCGGGGGCCCCATAATCTCCTATTGCCTGGGGGCCCCGTAATCTCCTATTGCCCGGGGGCCCCATAATCTCCTATTGCCAGGGGCCCCATTAATTGTCAGTCCGCCCCTGCCTACAGGGTATATCCATCAAAATTCAAGACAGACCTTGTTTACCAAATTAGCAGCAAAAATAGATTTACCGGTTTGTGCAATAAAGCTGGACATAGAAGAGCAGATGTCTCCCCAAATATCATGTCAGTTTTGTTGGCGGACCTGAGCGGCCGCTCCATACATCTTTATGGAGCGTCGGATGTCAGCGGAGATATGTCCGCTGACATCCGACCCAATCTGATCTGCTAAAATCAGACGGATGGCGATACGTCGCCATCCATCCATGGCGGATTGCATTGGGTGAGATCTGATAAAAATGGACAGATCTCTCCATAGGAGACAGCGGCGCTGGACAAGCCCCTCCCCGCTCAGTGAGCAGAGAGGGACCTGTCATCCGCCGGCTCAGCGGAGATCCACGGAGAGATCCCCTGTTGAGCTGGCGGACTCCGCTGCGACAGATCCGTCTAGTGTGAAAGGGGCCTTATAATGATATTGTGATCATTGGATGTTCTCATTATAGTTCTAAGCGGCTCCACCCACTCAAGCTATGGGGTAGTATTGATTCAGAGGCAGGACCTAAGTCAGTGCAAAAATAATTAATAATGTGCAAAGTGTCTTTAGAAGCCAGGTTTCAGATGTCTACAATCACAACAGTAAAAATACATTTGGGATTGAATACCAAGGGTTACTGCACTTTTTGTCTTGCCCTTAGAAAAAAAGCCAGAAAGACTGTTAGATAAAGTCCACTTTCATTACGAAACAATAATTGAAAGTCCTTTTAATCTTTGTGTTTTCAGACTCCTCTGCTGCTCACTCCAAGCTCCCTGCCTCCTTCCATCCACTTCTGGAGTACACTCAGCCCAATTGCTCCCCGGAGTCCAGCCAAGCTGTCCTTCCAGGTAATGCTTTGTTTCATACAAGGTTGGTGAAGTATAAATACAGTTTAATCTACCAACTAGATCATTTGTCTATTAAAGTGGTTGTAAACCCTTACATATACCCAGTAAGGTGACTGGCCTCAGGTGATACATAGAGGTCAAACAAATCCTCCTAAGTTGTGCCTGTTTATCTAAAGCCATCTGTCCCCTACAACTATTCAAAGTGCAGAATTTACACAGTATCTTTCAGCTCTAAAAAACAGGGGGCAGAGAGCTGAAGTTACATCAGTGAGGAGAGCTCTGAGATCTGATTGGAGGGAAAAGACACCCCCCCCTTTCACACAGGAACAGAGCTGAGGCTGTCAATCAGCTGAAGCTCCCTCCCCTACAGGCCCGTCGGAACCCGACAGGCAAAGCAAGCATTTGCCTGGGGCCCCGAGCTGGTCAGGGGCCCCAGCAGGGAGGGCCCTTGCCGCACCGCTGCGTCCTCCTGCAGTCCGGTCGGCCGTGTACCATAACCGCGCGGTACAGGAGAATCAGGTTCCTGTTCCCGGCCGGACTGACAGGAAGTGAACATATTTTGCCTACAGTAGCCTCTCGCCCAGAGGTAACCTTACCCCTTAGGGTCACCGTCTGGGCATTTTGTATATTTTCAGGAAGTGAACACACTGAGTGTTCACTTCCTTTCAGTCCGGCCCCGGGAACAGCAAACTGAATCTCCTGTACCGCGCGGTTATGGTACACGGCCTCTTGGTGTCAGGAAAACTTGTCAGCAGTGACTCAAGTTTATAGCAGAGGAACGGGACAGCGGACAGAAATTACACTTAGTGCTCTGGATTGAGACAAGTACATACTATAAAGTGATATGCTTTGTTCATATTTGTTCATGTCTGAGGTTTACAACCACTTTAAGTGTAGAAGCTGTCACTAGAATCCACTAGCATGAAATTACATTTTACTGCTTTTATACTTTTCTAATTGTCTTTGTTCAGACTTATATTTTTAAAAGGAAACCCGTGCTCAAAGAAATACGAAGAATGGCATTGCTGAATTCTCTTTCTGAAAAGGCCAGTGGCCTGGCTCTCTTACTGATTAAATGGCTTTTGTACTTCCCCCAATCTCTGCCCCAGAACAAGTACAGTGGTGATCCCCTGCAGATTTTGTAAAAGTTTACCCACTTACAAAGAAATAAAGGATCTATAATTTTTATTATAGGTGTATTTTAAATGATACAGACAGAATATCAATCACAAATTCTGGAAAAAAAAAACACATGAAATATTGTAAATTGAGTTGCAGTTTAGTAAAATAAGTATTTGATCCCCAAACAAAACATGACTTAGTACTTGGTGGAGAAACCCTTGCTGGTAGGCACAGAGGTCAGACATTTCTTGTAGTTGGTTACCAGGTTTGCACACATCCCCGGAGGGATTGTGATCCACTCTTCTTTACTTAACTTCTCTAAATCCTTAAAGCGGGAGTTCACCCGAAAAAAAAAATTTAACATTAGATTTAAGCTAATTTTGTCCAGGGGAATCGGGTAGTTTTTTTAAAAACGAAGCAGTACTTACCGTTTTAGAGATAGATCTTCTCCGTCGCTTCCGGGTATGGGTCTTCGGAAGCGGGCGTTCCTATTTGATTGACAGTCTTCCGACAGGCTTCCGACGGTCGCATACATCGCGTCACGAGTAGCCGAAAGAAGCCGAACGTCGGTGCGGCTCTATACGGCGCTTGCGCACCGACGTTCGCCTACTTTCGGAAAATCGTGACACGATAGATGCGACCGTCGGAAGCCTGTCGGAAGACTGTCAATCAAATAGGAACGCCCAGTCCCGCAGCCCATACCCAGAAGCGGCGGAGAAGATGAATCTCTAAAACGGTAAGTACGGCTTCGATTTTAAAAAAACTACCCGATTCCCCTAGACAAAATGAGCATGAATCTAATGTTAAAAATTAACATTTCCGGGTGAACCTCCACTTTAAGGTTTCTTGACTGTTGCTTGGCAACTCGAAGTTTCAGCTCCCTCCATACATTTTCTATTGGATTAAGGGCTGAAGACTGGCTAGGCCACTCCATGACCTTAATATGCTTCTTCTTGAGTCACTCCTTTGTTGCCTTAGCTATATGTTTTGGGTCATTGACATGCTGGAAAACCCATTCACGACCCATCTTCAGGTTCTGGCCGAGGGAAGAAGGTTTTAATCCAAGATTTTACAATACATGGCCCCATCCATTGGCCCCTCAATGCGTCAAATTCGGCCTGTACATTTAGCAGAGAAACAGCCCCAAAGCACAATGTTTCCACCTCCGTGCTTGACTGTAGGGATGGTGTTCTTCTGTAGATGTGCCTTCTTGAGGAGGGGGGCCTTGCGGAGCGCCGCAGGATTTCATCCATGGCGGCATATTGTGTTACCAATCATTTGGTGACTGTGATCCCAACTGCCTTGAGAAAATTCACAAGCTCCTCCCATGTAGTTCTGGGCTGAGCTTTCACTTTTCACATGATCATCCTAACCCCATGACTGAGAGCGATTGATGGTTATTTTCTATTTCTTACATTTGCGAAAAATCACTCCAAAAGTTGTCTCCTTTTAGCCAAGCTTTTTGCTGATGGTCTTGTAGCCCGTTTCAGCCGTATGCAGGTCTAAAATCTTGTCCTTGACGTTCTTTGACAGGTTTGAATGGAAGAAAGAGATTCTGTGGACAGGCGTCTTTTATACACATTGTAACGGCTACCCACTGGTAGTGAGGGGTATCGGCCGTTGGAGACGTCCTTTTCCCTGGCAAGCTGCGATATGCAGGTACCGCCGGTATATCCCATCGAACACCCTTTCAAGAAACGAGACGTGCTACGTTTGCAGAGTCAAGCAGACTGACTTTTAATGTCACATTTTTCCTCCTTAAATCTGGTTACAACTGTACAGAAACAAATGACACCCCCCCCCCCCCCCAGGGGGGACTTCAATACACGCACTTTGAAACAATGACACTCCCTTGAGCCAATCAGTCGCTAGCCATTTTGGCTCCTTAGCTGGATCAGACAATAGAATTCAATTAACCTTTAAAACAATTATCACTCACACATAATCCCATCAGCATACACCTCACAGGAGGCCTGTTACCTCCACAAAAGAGTTCATTAGCTATGCGAAGAGTACATTAGCATTCAGCAGTGAAAGAGACTCTTTGTCCAGTTAACCCTTTGAGCTCAGAATACAATGTGGTACATCCAATTGTGACAAGCCATGCAGTTCCTTGTAGTCCCCCTGCATGAAGATTATCGATGTCCCGGCAGCATGCATATGTCCGTTACACTACTCCCCTTTTGTGGAACACTCCGGCAGACCCGGATTGATCCTTTTCGGATCAACTTGGGGATGTCCGGTCTGCTGTTAGGGTAAAAGTTCCGTTTGCCTGGACAGTCTGTCGGCCTTCCCATTGGCTTACCAGGTCGGTAGCTGATGGTGACGGTGAAGAATAGAATTCAATTCTGGAACAGTCACTTGCTTTGCTCTCTCAATGGCTCCCAAAACCTGTTGCTGATGCTCTTGGGACAGATACGGCACCACCTGGATGCAAATCCCATTTAATCTTTTGACAATTTCCGCCTGTTTGTGCATTTCAATGTTCAAGCCACGGGACATCTCATAATACATGACATAGTGTCGTTGCATCTCTGATTTCTCACTGGCCAACTTGTCACATTCCCATTTTAGACTGTGATATTGTGCCTGATCTACAGTACATGTCGGGGAAGGTAGTCTTACCCTGTTCTCAGCAGCAAGCGGGTTGATTCCAGCAACGCGGGTGGTCCCGGGACAAGCAGCAGCAGGTGTAGGTAAATAAGCCGAAGTCAGAGGGCCAATGTCGTTGCCCAGCACCACCTCGGCAGGTAGGTTGTCCATGATACCAACTGTGGTCTTTCCTGACCCGGCTCCCCAGTCTAAGTGCACCCGGGTGGTGGGTACGCGAAATACAGCACCCCCTGCGACCCGGACGGCAACTGTGCGAGTGGACACGTTCTCTGGCTTTACCAGATGTTTTTGAATCAGAGTGATAGTAGTCCCGGAATCTCTTAAGCCTTGTGCTACTTGTCCATTCACTCGTACCTCCTGACGGTGATGCTGACGGTTATCCGGAGAGGCCGCTTGTATTGGGTCTGCCTCATACCAAATTCCCAGACATTCCTCAGGGCCCCCCTCGGTCTCCAGGCAGTGGGCCGCAGAGGGACGTGATGGAGTGACCTCTGTGTTGGGTGTTGTGCGTCTCCAGTTGTTATTTGTAGCTCTCAAAGGGCAATAACGAGCAATAAGTCCCGTGTCGCTGCAGTGATGGCACGTCACCCTAGGCGAATCCCGGGGGTAGTTGCTAGGCCCCTGAGGATGTGGTGGGACTGGAGCCCGAAACTCTGGGCGTGGGGTGACGGTTGGAGTACGCGGTTCTACCTTCTGAGCCAGCCGCGTCGTACCCTGGCTTACTTTCCTTGTCTCCGCGTACTCATCTGCTAGCCGAGCCGCCTCGTTTAAGTTAGCGGGCCGGCGATCTCGTACCCAGTCTTGTATGTCTGCGGCCAGGTCTTGGAAGAAATGTTCCATTAGGAACAGCTGCAATACTTCCTCCCCGGTGTTGGCCTTGCACCCTTGGACCCAAAGGGATGCCACCCTTTGTAACTGGTTGGCCCATTCCATGTGGGAGTCCACAGCCATCTTCTTGGACTCCCGGAAGCGCCGGCGGTAGGCTTCTGGCGTTACGGCATATCGGGTTAGCAGCGCCTTTTTAACTTGCTGATATTGTAAAATATCCTCTGGAGCGAGAGCCCGAAAGGCTTCGTTGGCTTTGCCCGACAATTTCCCCGACAAAATAGTGACCCATTGGTCTGGTGGTACCTGGTGTAGTGAGCACTGTCTCTCAAAGTCCGCCAAATATCCATCGATTTCCTCCTCACTTTCTACAAAAGCTTTAAATGCAGTGAACGGTATTTTCTTTCCTGTAGCAGCAGGTGGGGGGGTAGGAACTGCAGGTGTAATGGGCTGTCTCGCTCTTACCAGTTCCAGTTCTTGTCCCCTCTTCGTTTGTATCTCCTCCCTTGCTTCCCGGAACAGCTGGTTGATTAGTTCCACGGACGTTTCTGGATACAAGGATAATCTCCGCTGTACAATCCCAGTAATTACATCTTCTTTGCTGACCGGTGCAAGGGGCTCCGTTCCTTCCATGGATCCATCCATTTCGTCCAGCTCCAGCAGTTCAGCTATCAGCTCCCTCCGTGGTCTGTTGCTGGCGCTCCTACCACGAATCTCCAATAGATCTTTCAGTGTGGATCTTTTCAGCCTGGCGTACTGCGACTCCATTCAGAACTTGCTCTTTGGATAAAAGGACCATCCCACTGCTGCCACCAATGTAACGGCTACCCACTGGTAGTGAGGGGTATCGGCCGTTGGAGACGTCCTTTTCCCTGGCAAGCTGCGATATGCAGGTACCGCCGGTATATCCCATCGAACGCCCTTTCAAGAAACGAGACGTGCTACGTTTGCAGAGTCAAGCAGACTGACTTTTAATGTCACATTTTTCCTCCTTAAATCTGGTTACAACTGTACAGAAACAAATGACACTCCCCCCCCCAGGGGGGACTTCAATACACGCACTTTGAAACAATGACACTCCCTTGAGCCAATCAGTCGCTAGCCATTTTGGCTCCTTAGCTGGATCAGACAATAGAATTCAATTAACCTTTAAAACAATTATCACTCACACATAATCCCATCAGCATACACCTCACAGGAGGCCTGTTACCTCCACAAAAGAGTTCATTAGCTATGCGAAGAGTACATTAGCATTCAGCAGTGAAAGAGACTCTTTGTCCAGTTAACCCTTTGAGCTCAGAATACAATGTGGTACATCCAATTGTGACAAGCCATGCAGTTCCTTGTAGTCCCCCTGCATGAAGATTATCGATGTCCCGGCAGCATGCATATGTCCGTTACACACATAACGAGTTGTCGTTAGGAGCACCTTCTTAAAATGACAGGACTAATCTGTGTACCACATGAGCACATACTGTAGCCAGTCTGTGGTGCCAGAATTATCATTTTATTTTACTCACTGAACTGGAACTCAGTTCAGAACATTTGTATTATGTGTTTTTTTGGGGGGGATTTTTGCTTGATATTCTGTCTCTATCATTTAAAATAAACCTATGATAACAAATATAAACCCTTAATTTCTTTGTAAGTGGGCAAACTTACAAGATCTACAGGGGATCAAATAATTATTATCCCCACTGTATGCAAATAAGGAGTTCAGACAATACTGGCAGTATGCTTGTTCCAGATCAGTGACTCAGAAATTACTGAAGTCATAGACAGCCCATCAACTAGATTTTTCATAAAGAGGTTCAGCAGTGGCAGTTTCCATATTTCCCTTAGTGGTTAATTGTACACATTTTAATTACTGTATTTTTACATAGCTTTGTAAACCTTTATTATTTTTTGCATAACAAGGAATTTGACCAGTATCCCTTCTTAAAGGATAAATTCACCTTTTGTAACACATTAAATGTTACACCCATATTCAGTGTAACAGGTAACATGCTACAGATGTACTGCCCCCTGCACCCCCCGATCCCCCATTTTGACGGCAGGCAAAGCCCCAGCACAGCTGCATTGTTTTTAGATTGTGACAGCGAGCAGGGGTAGAAGATCCCTCGCTCACTGTCGCAATCTAAAGAAAATATAGCCCCCGTGACTGCCTGCCTGTATTGGAGGTACGAGCAGACTGCTACACAGTCTGCATGGGTGCAATGCTTTCAAGGGTCCTAACAATTTTTTTTATAAATGTATATTTTTTTATCTTGAAAACTTATCCTTTATGGTGTTTTTAAGGCCACATTTACACCTGCAAATGAGCCCGACAAAGATTACATATGGAAAACCCCAGCGGGAGGGGATTAGTTGCGGGAGGCAGCCCCATTGAAACAAATCATGCAGTGATCACCTGCAGACTGTTTGCATTAAGCACCAATCACTAGCAGGTATTTGCCGTATGAGCAATTACTAACAAGCTGCTGCAATTAGCTGCGGGAGCTGGCAGCCCCCCATTGCTTTCAACGAGGCTGCCTCCCACAGCTAACTGCTAGGACCCCCCCCCGCTGGGGTTCTAGCATTATAAGCATTGTCTGCCTGTTTGCAGGTATTTAGGTGGCTTAAGGCCAAAAGTTTTAACTACATTTACCCTCTCTATTTGTCTTGGTGACCATTGTCCCTGGGACAAAAAGTAGAACAGGAGATGAGGGGAAATCTTCCAATGAGGAATCCTGTTCCATTGACAACTGTTATAGAGGGAATTTCCCTTCACTTTGGAGAGATGTCTCTCTTGTGACAGAGTAAAAAATTTGATAAATAACTAAAGAAGAAAAAAACAGTTAGGCCTCTTTCACATGGGACGGATCCGTGAAGATCTGCCCCGTGAACCACCTCTTGCTCAGCGGAGATCGCTCCGTTGATCCCCGCTGAGCCGCTGGATGACAGGGCAGTCCCCACACACTGTGCAGGGACCGCCCTGTCAGATCTTCGCTCTCCCCTATGGGGGGATCGGATGAACATGGACCGTCTGTCCGTGTTCATCCCATGCGATCCGCAGACGGATGGAAAAATCGGATTTTCCTCTGTCTGCAGAATCGGAGGATTGCGGAACCAGGCGAGATCGGATGTCAGCGGATGAACATCCGCTGACACCCGCAATCTCATAGGGACCGTGTGAAAGAGCCCTGCTTTATCCCTTCGGGTCTACCTTAAAGGAACTTCTGAACTTTTTGTTTTGACAGAGTGAGAAAAGGGTGCCTCTGTCAGGTTTTGTGTCGGCCCTTAGGCATTTTGAACATAGTATTTCAATCCTTGACATAGCTATGAAGCAAACAAGGGAACTGGTGTTTCTGTCTCCTGCAGGGAGGAATGTCATTTGAGCTTTATGAAAGGATAGAAATTGTATATTTCAAATTTATAGGTAGTATAACCCAAAATCTCTCTTGAATTGCAGTTCCCAGCCAATGGAAACAGCCAGATCCATGTTCCAACTCTCAGTGTTGATGGGCTGTCCACCCCTGTTGTGCTATCTCCTGGACCTCAGAAGCCATAAGGAACTCATAGAGCTGTGACCTCTTAAGACTTTTTAAATACACAATGTTTTATCTCTTAACGCACCAACACCCATGCGGCCTGCCTTGGGATCTATGATAGCTTTTTGTCTGCGTTATCTGTTGAAAGAGATGTAATTTTTGTGTTGTACCACCTGCTCGGACACACTCTGCCTTTCCCCTTGGTAGATGACTCTACATCATCAATGATGTAATCTTGAATGCATCAAGTTACACTAAAGAGGAAGACCTTATGTATGAGCTGGTCTGAGGACCACAGATGTCTGCGCTCTCCCAAACTTGTTGACCAAGAAAAGGTTTACGTATACGGAGGTCTGGAAAGCAAGTATAGATCCAGAATGTATGCGTGGGAGCTAACAGTGACAAACAACAGATGTTGTTCAAGAGCACAGTAATATTGCAAATCATGTATTTGTGAACAAAACAGGAATGTGACTCTAGGTCAAGAGATGAAGTATGTTTTTGTGACACAAAGGTGATCACTGTTTTTTCAGGTCGAGAGGTTTTTATTTTAATTTTTTGGTGTGGTGGTTAAGGAACTATACACCAACACCTAGGAACTTCTCCCTCAAGAAATATTATTTGAAGGCCACAAAAAACACTGGATGTACAATGTGCTCATCTTTGCAAGATGCAGGTTAAAAAATTATTTTGTTAAACCAAACTTACAGAGCCTCCATTATACTCACCGAAATTTTTTATAAGACTTTTCCTCAACTTTTGCTTTCCATGAGCAGCACAAAATTACAGGCTCAGATTTTAAAAGACTAATAAAAGTGAGCCTGTTCCCAGCACATGGGGGTTCGAAATCTAAATATCCATTGTCTGCTGAGATGAAGAACAAAGAAAAAGATGGAGTTTAGGGAAAAATTCATTCCAGATAATGCCGGTCTTTTAAAAAAAATATATAGTTTTCATATGGGAGGACGAGCCTAAATCTGCAAAAGATTGAAAAAGGGATGACTTTCACTGGTTACATAGAAACCAAAAGAAGGACACTCAAAAGAGAACGTGAGGGAATCTTTGAGGAAATGTTCAAGGTTTGAGTGAATAATAAAGTTGGCAAATACAAAAGGAGCCTACTGTCTGGATACAAGATGGCTGAAAGAACGAACTTTTGAAAAAAGATAAATGCCACGTGACATCTTCTTTAATATATGAAAATGTTTATTTATTACTTAGCACAGATGACCTACTGGTGTTTTCCTGGGTGTGATTTTTGCTAGGAAGACCAATCTTTTGTTCTTGGGGTGTGAAATCTATGTTACAAGATCCTGAAACACTGAGCCTATCACACATTACAATTTGTCACCTCATCTTGTCAAGCAGCAAAAGATTTAGCTGCAAAGAAAAAAGACTAAATTTAGACTTTGTGTTACCAACCATGTTTTTTTTTTCTTTTCTACTGAAATGTTTAACTGTCTCTGCACCACCTTTTATGGTGTCATTTGTCCCTCTCTGTAGGGCACATAAAGAGCAGGTTATTTCATGCACTTTTTTTAGCTGTCACGTGTAGATATTGCTAAAGCCCTAAAAAAAAGTTGGGATAGCCCACCCAATGCAGATATTTCAGTATTTGTTAGATGCTGGTGAGCTAAATCATCCATTTTTTTCCTTTTTTTTTAAAGAGATCTCACCATTATAGTTCTAACCTCTGCTTTTCTGAGCTTTAGAGTCCCGTGGTTCCTACTATAGCACCCAAACTGTATGAGTGCTACTTTTTTTAGTCACCTCCCGCTTTATTATATTTCTTCGGAACACTATTTTTGTAAGAAACTAAGAGGAGGTTCTAACGGGGAGTGAGAGAGAGAAGGACCCTTATAATAGCTGCAACAAAAAGTTGGGGCAGGAGGTAACTGAACATTTTATTAAACCCCAAAAACTAAATTCAATATGTTGCAGCTTACCTAATTTTAAAGTATAAAGGCAATTTTTTTTTTACCCCGTTAAGGAGATTCACCCTCTCCATTTGCCCTGTTTACCGTTTTCACTGAAAGTGAAAGTAAAAGTAAAAGAAAATCCCAAATTTTGGGTTGTCCCCAGAAAGGTAAAATAGGGGAAATCTTCCAATGGGGACACTAGTTCTGGTGACCAGGGGGTCCCCAAGAAATTCCCACAAATTTTCTGTTTGGCTATGGGGCAGGAAGTGAAGGGAAATCTCCACAAAGGGACACAGATGGCTAAAATAAATAATCTGACAGGGGATCTAACCTTCCAAAAAACTTTTGCCTATAGTTCTTAAATGTGGTGACTGCAATCTGTTTCTCCTTTTTTTCCTCGATTTGTACTTGGCAATCTGGTCAGTAACACACTTTCTGTCTTACAGGTGTCTCCACTCCCCTGGAGGAACAACTAAGACACATTTGGATAACAGTATTGTCAGTCTAGTAGGAGGGGAGTGTTAAGCCTCGTACACGGTACAATTGTTGGCCAACTGAGTGTCTGATTTTTGTCAAAAGGGCGTGTGCCAGGATCTTGTCTTGCATACTACACATTACACAATTGTCGTGACACAAATACGAACGTAGTGATGTACTACGAGGAATTTCAGCTCTTGAGCGTCACCCTTTGATCCAGTGTTTGTACTTTCGACTTTTGTGTGATGGATTTGTGTACTGACCATACGAAAATCAGACGTAAAGTCGTTGTCCGCCGAAAATTTACTAGCCTGCCATCCAACATTTGTTGGCCGAAAATTGAAAAAGAAGTGTCTAAAGGAGCGTACTAACGGTAAGAATGTAGGACAACCGTCTGTCAACAGACAATCCCCTTCCGACAATCGAACCATGTGTACAAGGCTTTAGATGTACTAGCAGATTTAGATGGACTTGAACTTCAGATAACACTTTTTAAACAGGAAGTATGGGTTTGTGAATAAACAAACATTTAGGCTGGGTTCACACTGTAGCACGTAGCGGCTCACAACAGGGGTCTGGTGCGTCCCTGTTCACCGTTTCAGATCCGATTTCAGTAGAGATAATATATTGGTAAACTGCAATTATTTTTGTTTTTTGGGTTTAATACCACTTTAAATTATATCCAGCCTAAGGTAAAGGATCTGTCGTGGGTGGACTTTGCCTTAAGGCTCGGCTTGCATACAGTATATGCGAATTGGAGGCATTTTGAACCGTATCCAATTTGCATAACATATGAGCCGAACAGCTTTCAATAAAGCCGGTTCACATATGTCCGGGGTGGCTGCGGTCCGTTTTCAAAGAGCCCTGTGTGTTTTATAGTCCGGTTCATGAGCGATTTCAAGTAAAAATTCACACCTGAATCGATGAACAAAACTGCATCAGACTCCTTTTAAAAACTGCGCTAAAACCGGACATATGTGAACCAAGCCTTATTGTTTGCTGTGGAACGTATAGTCATTTTTCCTCTAGCTGCCTCACTGTCTTAGTTCTTTTATCACCCATTTGAGTGATGCCAAAGACAGAGTAATGAAGCATCTGAAAATAAATTGTCTCTGTTTCTTATAACATCCTATCAGATTCCAGCTGTCATCTCTGTAATGCAGGTTAGAAAGTGAAAGGAACAATCTTATTGGTGGCTGCAGGCAGCACTTACACTCTTTGAAGAGGTGGTATCAAAATATCACATTCCTTTCACCTAAAAACACCCCAACATTTTAATTTATATATATATATATATATATATATATATATATATATATATATATATATATATATAATTATTTATTTATTTATTATATTCAAAAGAAGGAGAGAATTTGGGATGGGGATTATAGCGGTGCTTATTCAAATAATAATGGAAACCAGTCAGATGTATATAAAATAAATATACAATTTTTTTTATTATAAACAAAGAATAACATGACACAATAATGGGTTTTATAAAGTATCCCCATTATGGTGGTAACCACTTATTGTGTCCTGTTATTCGCTTTAGTCTTTGTTTATAATAAAAAAAAATTGTATATTTTTTATATAAACCTGACTGGTTTCCATTATTATTTGTATAAGCACTGCTATAGTCCCCTCCCAAATTCTCTCCTTCATTTAAATAAATAACTTCTTGGGATGAGGTGCGTAACTTCAGGTGTCTACCCTTAATCGGACAAAAACGATATGAATATATTACGGTATATATCTTTTCCAGCAATATTTCACTAGTGAAGAGAGATGCTTTTTTGTTTACATTTATTTATTTATTTATGATCAATCTAGCTTTTTTATGTCAGGGCTTTTTTAGCCCAGGTTCACACCTACAGCGGGATTGAAATCGTGCAAGTTCAGCTGAACATGCACGATTTCATTCCCGCATGTCAGTCTGACTTTGGGAGCAATTTTAGAGACACTTGTGCGGGTTCCTGCACAGATGTCTATACAAATCGCATGCCAAAGTCACCAAAAGTGGTACAGAAATTTTTTGGGGAATGGGCGTGGCGTCGCACCGATTCGGACTGTGCCATTGCTACCGATTTGGCAAACAAACTTTGAAACTTATTTAATATACAGCAGAAAGGGCAATTGCCACAACAGCAGTCACTTGGTTCATAGCAACTAATCAGCCCTAAGCCTACTGTTGTCAGATCAGGTAAAGGAGCAATCCAGTTGGGTGAGCTGTTGTACATTGCACATGGGAACTTTGCCTTGTTCTACTGCATATGCTTATGTCCAGCTTCTCTTTTGGCACAGTGAGGAAGTGGAGGGAATCTCCCCAATGGGTTTGCATCAAGAGGAAATCACTTTCTTTAGTAGAATGAAGAAAAGTTGGAACCTTTTGTACTCAATTCGCAAAAGCAGGAGATTTTGACCGCCTCTCTATGGAGCCGGTTCACATATCTCCGCAGCAGGTCTGGTGCGTTTTGCATAAAAATGCTGTGCCTCTTTTGGTCCATTTCAGGTCCGAATTCAGCCTTAAAATTCAGGCTGAAATCGGACCTGAAACCGTGACCCAGGACGCACCGGACCCCGGCTGTGAGACGTTTGCAGTGATGATGTGAACCCAGCCTTAGCTGATTTAAACCGAGACAGAACTATATAACATGAAGGTAGGAAAAAAGTGGAGATGTTGCTTGTAGCAATTATTCTGGGGTTTCCTTTCATTATCTTTCCAACTTAAAACAGCTGGAGTCTGATTGCTTGCTGATTTTAGCTGAGTGTGAGGAGACATTTGTTTAACCTGTTTTCATTTAAAATGGCCAAGTATCATAACCACTTTATCATTTGATATGCTTTTCAGACTTTTTCCATGCCAACTGACAGCTAAATGTAAATTTTAGGTGCTGCTTGTGGCTACTCCCCCTCCCCGCAAGGTGTCACAAATAAGAAGATTTAAAGCAACGCTTAGTTGCCATGGTCCATGTATAGATGTCTCTGCTCAGATCCTGCATGAGCTAGGCCGGTGATGGTGAACCTTGGCACCCCAGATGTTTTGGAACTACATTTCCCGAGATTCTCTTGCACTCTGCAGTGTAGTTAAAGCGGGGGTTCACCCTATAAACCCCAAAAAAAAAAAATGTTTTGTTCTACCATAAAATCAGGCATTGTAGCGCGAGCTACAGTATGCCTGTCCCGATTTTTTTTTTCCCCGTACTCACCGTTTACTCGTACTTTGAAGATACCGACTCCCCTCGGGGAATGGGCGTGCCTATGGAGACGGAGGATGATTGACGGCCGGCTCTGGCGCGTCACGCTTCTCCGGAAATAGCCGAAATAGGCTTGGCTCTTCACGGCGCCTGCGCATAGTCTGTGCGCAGGCGCCGTGAAGAGCCGAGACCTACTCCGGCTGTCTTCGGGGAGAGTGACGTGCCAGGGCCGGCCGTCAATCATCCTCCCTCTCCATAGGCACGCCCATTCCCCGCGGGAGCCGAAATCTATAATGTACGATTACACTGTGAGTCCGGGGTTAAAAAAATCGGGACAGGCATACTGTAGCTCGCGCTACAATGCCTGTCTCGATGGTAAAATCATGTCAGTGAGGGTGAACTACCGCTTTAAGCAAATGTAGTTCCAAAACATCTGGGGTGCCAAGGTTCACTATCACTGAGCTAGGCTGTTAAATAATGAGTGAATCAAGAGGGTGACATGCAGGCTTGGGTAGGCTTATTCCGCAAACAGCGATTGGTGTGTCAAAAGTGTAGAAACCTATAGCCACCAATTTAGAAACCAGCTGACATTAAGTGGTTGTAAACCCTTACATATACCCAGTAAAGTGATTGGCCTCAGCTGATACACAGAGATGAAACAAATCCTCCTACATAAGTTGTACCTGTTTATTCACAGTCTTCTCTTCACTACTTTTCTTCAAAGTCCAGAATGTATACAGCTTGTCTGAGCTGCCAGTGGCAGGGCTCAGTGAAGGAGAGCGCTGAGAGCTGATTGGAGGGAAGAGACACCCCCCTTTTCATACAGGAACAAAGCTGAGGCTGTCAATCAGCAGGAGGTTCCTCCCATGTCACCAATTTTCTCTTGGTGTCAGATAAACTTGTCAGAAATTATACATGCTGATAGCAGAGGAATGAAGCAGCAGACAGAAATTACACTTAGGCCTTTTTCACATCTATGCAGGTTACAGTTGATGCATATTCCAGGGCCATTTTGCATTTTTCAATACATGTTTTTAATCCATTGAAATCTATGGAACCAAAAACACAACCTGCTAGTCCCTGGCCCTTTCCATAAAATGCACAGATGTGAACGTGACACATAGGAAACCATGTTAAATGGACTGAAGTGTGTTTCTGCAAAACTGAAAACGCACAAAATGCATTGATGTGAACCAGGCCTACATGCTCTTAATTGAAACAAGTGCACACTATAGAGGGATATGTTTTGTTTATATTTCATCATGGAAATTTACAACCACTTTATGCAATTAAAAATCAGATTGGTTGCTATGGTTTATTGCTCCTTGTACATTATAACTGCCTTTGGCACATTCTGATTGCCCGGTAGTGCCTGAGGGTGCCAAGCGCTTGATTTTACGTACTGCATGCTTCCCTGTTGCAAGGAAGCTAGCTAAAACTGTTAACTGGTTATCTACACATTTGTGAAATGGTTTCCTGCCTTTTTATGAAATGAGGTCCTTTGTTAAAGGTCAACTCCCCCCAAAAGCGATATTTCAGTTCTGTGTTCTTACTAGCAAGCTGAATCACGCACTGCCTCCTTACGTCACCCTGCTACTTTAGCGGCAAGATATCCCTACTGAAACCCTTGGTCCTGTCAAGCTGCCAGAACACATTCCTTCAGGGTTGAATACTTTATTCAATGTCCTTGCCCTTTTTAGCTTTTTAACCTGTGTGTACAAGGATTCACATTGGCTCATATGGAGAAATAAAAGCACAGCACAAATATATCAAATTGATCTTGATTTAAAAAAGCCTGTGTACACTAGCCCTTAGCTGGCCATAAACACGATATGACCATATTCCAATTAGGCAAAACGGATCATAGAGTGACCGTCCTGGTAAGTCTGTGGCCCTCTTTAGGGTGTTGTGGAAGATGACAAAAATATGACCAATACAGGGGAAATCTTGCTATTGAAGTGTCTGAGGAATGTGACAAGCCGGCAGATAATTTAGAAAACTGAAATATAAATGAGTATTATAATACAATGTGGTTGTACACACTTTTCAGAGAAAGTCCTACACCAGGTTGATTCATGATGTGTTTTATTGAATGTGTCACTTTATTAATAATTGTAATGATCATTGTATAGTTTTTTTATTTTTTTTTTGTAGGTTCGTTTACGATTGGTTGGCAACCACAAATCCCTACAGTTGCTATATATGCCTCCTTTTACAATCCTTTTTATCTGTTTTGCAGAACGTAGTTCCTACTATGCTACTCTGTATTTTGTGTATGTATATAATCTAATATTTGTTGTGTACCCCTCCTCACCTTTATTTAGCCAATCACGGAAGAGTATCACATTCCCTCTTGGTGATTGAGGTCACCTAATCCAAAGATCTCCTCAGGAATGTTCCACAGATGCCAGACAGAGGGGGAGCCCAGGAACACCTCTTCTCTATTGACTTTTCAGGGTAACTTTTTGTTTTCGTGTTTTATTTCTTGGAGCGTGTGACACCTGAGGTTCCCCCTCGATATTCCTAAGGCCTTTTTCTTAATCACAAGGGCGTCTTGTCCTTGAAAGGGCTTCTGGGGAAAAAACAACTTTTCCTAAGTAGTGTGGCCCGTACCGGCTTTGTTTTTGACGGGATCACAAGTTGGGTTTTCCAGCGTTTTCTTTAGCTGACTATCTAATGTTCTACTGTAGTCTTTGCTGCTGGAGTCTCCAAGCACAACTGGTGGGTCTGGATCAAGTTCTTAGTATGCTGAGCCTTTGTCTTAGGGTGTCAGAAGCTGTGAGGTGGCTTTACATATGCTGACCATATGGTGTTGTATATTTTCTATCCATCGGCAAAGATCATTTGTCTGTTACAATTGTGTGTAGAAAAGAATCACTACATTATGTTTGAGATGAGACTAAAGTTTAGAGAAAGTGTGCAATAGAAGTTTTATTTAATAGACAAGGGAATCCTTAAAGAGTAACTGTCACTTTTGAAGGTAGTCATCAATCTTTTGGATGCAAACTATGAACTTTTTTAAGCTTCTTTATTGGCCAACCAGAGCTACAGTAACAATTGGCTGCGTGGCTTAGAGTTTGGCCTATCATCCCTAAAACATACCTGGATTTATCCCTCTTACAAAATCCATTTCCCACCTACTACCAACCATTCCTCCAGAATTTAGTGATGTCAGGCTTAGGGATAGAGGAGGGATGAATGAATGAATGAATGAATGACTTGTATAGCGCAACTCATGCGAACTGAATCGCCTCTGGGTGCTTTTTCCAGCCAGAGTCTGCTTGGCTGGTGCGGTCATTTTACCCCGTAGGATCGTGACACGCTTGGGACACACAGTCATACACACAGATATACAGGGCCAATTTGGACAAGATCCAATTTACCTACCAGCATGTCTTTGGAGTGTGGGAGGAAACCGGAGTACCCGGAGGAAACCCACTCATGCACAGGGAGAACATGCAAACTCCAGGCAGATGGTGTCGTGGTTGGGATTCGAACCAGCGACCCTTTTGCTGCTAGGCGAAAGTGCTACTCACTGCACCACTGTGCTGCCCTAGGGGGATAAGGGGGTTAAGGCTTGATATTTGCTTTTTGGAAGAAAAACTACAAAAATTGCTGCGGCAGCATAAGGGGTGAACATTTCGGCACTAATAAATTACACTTTATTGAAAACTTTCACTTTTCCAAACCCTACCCCTAAATGTGAACACTGAACTCTAGGCAAATTGTTACATACACAGTTGAAATACATATACAGCAGCTATTTTTTCGCCAAAGGGTTTGTTTTTCTAGACAGTTAATACTGAGATTTTGACCCAATAGGTTGGTGACCTGTTTTGTGTCTGCTGCAGTTACAGCACTACAACTAGGTCGCTTCCACGCCCTCAACTCATGATTGCACAATAAAGAAGCAGCAGTGCACCAATTATCTCATTCTACAAAAATAGAAAACTTTACCAGCACTTATTGGTATAGTAATAGTTTTGTCCTTTATTCACACAATGCACCAGGCATCATAATGCAATGTTTTTGGACCTCACAGGATCCCTTTCTCAAGGCAGACTTATTCACTAAGGCCTCGTACACACGATAGGTTAACCAGGGGACAACGGTCTGAAGGACCGTTTTCATCGGTCAAAACCGATCGTGTGTGAGCCCCATAGGTTATTTAACCATAGGTTAAAAAAAAGACAACTTTATTTAAAATTAACCTATGGATTCCTAACCGATAGGTCAAAACCGATCGTTAGTAGGCACGACCATCGGTTAAAAATCCACGCATGCTCAGAATCAAGTCGACCCATGCTTGGAAGCATTGAACTTCGTTTTTTTAAGCACGTCGTTGTGTTTTACGTCACAGCGTTCTGACACGATCGGTTATTTAACCTATGGTGTGTAGGCGTGACGGACCATCAGTCAGCTTCATCGGTTAACCTAAGACAACGGTCCTTCAGACCGTTGTCCTCTGGTTAACCTATCGTGTGTACAAGGCCTAAGACATTGGCTATAGTGCTAGCATCCAATCAGAAACAGACACAAGTTTTAAATGGCCTAATCGTTAAACCTCAACCACTAATCCTAACCCTAAAACTCAACCTAACACAACCCTCTGAATTAAAATAAACTCTATCCTTACTGCTAATTGTTAACATTTACCCAAACCCCTTATCCTAAAATGTAAACCTTAGTTCCTAAGTATAAAGTCATTGGCCCAGATTCAAGAAGCGGTTGCGCGGCGCAAGGGCTTACTTGCTCCGGTGTAACGAGTGCTCCTGATTCAGGAACCTCGTTACACCGACTGCAGCCTAGGATGTGACAGACATAAGCCTCCTTATGCCTTCACATCCCAGGCTGCATTCTTGCGTTGGCCGCTAGGGGGCGCGGCCTTTGTGATCGGCGTATAGTATGCAAATTGCATACTACCACCGATTCACAAAAGTTGCGCGGGCCCTGCGCACGCAAGGTACGGAGTTTCCGTACGGCGACTTTAGCATAAGGCTGCTCCTGCTAATAGCAGGCGCAACCAATGCTAAAGTAAAGCTGCGCTTCCCGCTCGCGACGTTCAAATTTAACGTCGTTTACGTAAGTGAACCGTGAATGGCGCTGGACGCCATTCACGTTCACTTAGAAGCAAATGACGTCCTTGCGACGTCATTTGCCGCAATGCACGTCGGGAAAGTTTCCCGACGGAGCATGCGCTGTTCGCTCGGCGCGGGAGCGCGCCTAATTTAAATGATTCCCGCCCCCGGCGGGATCATTTACATTAGGCAGCCTTACGCACGGCTGATTAACATATCGCTCGCGCAATTTACGGAGCAATTGCTCCGTGAATCGCGGGCAAAGCGCAATATTTGCGTGGGCGCAGAGAAAAATATTTGCTCTTTGCCCACGCAAATATTGCGCGATTCTACCTGAATCTGGGCCACTGTCAATATTACTGTCATGTCTGAGGCCCCATACACACCATAGAATCTATCCGCAGATAAATCCCATCAAATGGGTTTCTGCGGATAGATCCTATGGTGTGTACACTCCGTCGGATATCTATCCGCAGATAAATCTCCCCTGGAATGGATTTCCAGCAGATAAATATTTGTCGACATGCACAGAATATCTATCTGCTGGAATCCATTCCAACGGATGGATCCGCTCGTCTGTACAGACTTACCGGATCCATCCGTCCAAAGGGATTCCCCGCACGCGCCGTAATGAATAGACGCATGCGTGGAATTCCTTATATGACAGCGTCGCGCCCGTCGCCGCGTCATAATAGCGGCGACGGCGCGACACGTCATCGGCAGAGGATTTCAGCGCGGATTTCAATGCGATGGTGTGTACACGCCATCGCATTGAAATCCTCTGAAATCTTAGAGAGGATTTATCCGCGGATACGGTCCGCTGAACCGTATCTGCGGATAAATTCTATCGTGTGTATGGGGCCTAAATGTATGGCCAAAAGCACTTTCATAGCTTATCTAAGACATGTGTCGATGTGCATAATGTTAAAAAATGTGGGTCAAAAACATCTTCTTCATGAACAAAAATGAGCCTGGGCACTGTAGGCCAAATTGTCAGCCAAGAGTCAGGAGGGAGTTGAGAAAATCAACATTTTTGGCCGATTAATTTATTTTACAAATTAAAAAATTAAAAAAGCTTTCAAAACTGACAGGTCTACCTAAAGTTGTGTGCTTTGCAGATTTTTATTTAAATCCGGCCCGGTAATATGATAGCCGATTTGTGTGATTTAATAGGGGTCTTTCTTTCTCTTTCAAAGATCACCTCGCTTTACATAATGGGAAATAGAACATCATTTTGTAGTGAAACCTAAATTGGTTTTGGGAGGGACTTTAAATTCTTACAGCTACTGAACCTCATTAAAAATCTTACAGATATGAAATAGGGAGGGCCTATATACATTTCTGGATATATTTATCTTAATGCATAATGGTGTAGGATTAGAACCCTGGTCATGTTTTACTTCTATCTGGGACTCCAATAGAGAGATTTACCCTTACTTTCTGTCTTGCTAATGTTTTACCAGAAAACATTTGTCATCATGTCAGGATTTGAGGGTAAGACCCCTTTTCACATGAGTTGTCCTAACGGGTTGGCCTCTCTGTTTTTCAGCGGACCCTCCATTCTCCTCTATGCATAGTTAGAAGTAAACAGACTTGTGTCTGTTTACACCCTGCTACCTCAGATCCGATCTAGCAAAAACAAATGGAAGGGGACCTGTTCTACTTCCATCTGGCCAAATCAGATCAGAGGGCAGTCAGATGTAAACGGACAGCTAGTGTGTTTACACCCGACTGCCTATAGAGCAGAGTGGGCTGTGTCCTTGTCCACTTTGTATGAGCGGAGCGGACACAATCATCCGACCTCTTCATTCCAGATTTGGCCCATGTGAAAGGGGCTTAACTGTCTCCAGTAGATCCCTGGAGTGAAGTAAAAAAACCAGCATTGTTTATACAGTTTTAACAAAGAAGTTGAATGGAAGCTGGCTTAAAAAAAACTGTTGTAGGAAACCATCCATCTAAAAAGTGCACCTGTATTACTGGATCAATAAACATGCTGTGAAGAGTGAATGTAAGGAAGGTTGGCACATTTCCTAAATTAAGGTTTTGGGGTATTTGGTAGGTCTTTGCCATGAACCATTAAACGTACTTAAAATTAACACTTCCCATACATCAGTAGGGTAGATGTCAGTGCTGCCTACCCACAGTTTTATTATTGTAAATGAAAAACAACTACTTTCTTGCTATGAAATACAATCAATGCTTCCAAGCTTCCTCATTGACCTTGGCAGCCTTCATCACTTGGTCCCTGGCAATCAGAAGCATTGTGGCTGTTCCCCTTAATTAAAGACTGCACAGCCTCTATTGCTTACCAGCAGAGGGTCCCTAATTGGTAGACTTGCATTGGGAGGAGGCAAAGCAAAGAGCAAATACGATCACCTGCAATTCATATCTATTTACAAACTATGCACAAAACATTAATAAGATTACTTACCTCCTGTATTCCTTTCACATGCATATCTGAAAAAAAAAAAATGTTACAAAATTGCAGCTGCCTTTACGTTAACTCCTATTATGTGTTGCTGCTGGAAAGAGTTTGTACAGTTGGGGAAAGCACAGCACAGACTCGCATAGGAATAGACTGAGCTTTAAACTATATTCTTCCAAAAATTCACTAAAACCTTTAATAATGGAAAAACCTAGAAGAGGTGTCGGTTTCTCCTACCATACTGCTTCACAGCCTTGTTGCTCTGGTACAGGTGCACCTTAAAAGCAATGTTGGCTTTTTGACTGATTTGGACTCCAGAATACAACACATAGCCCTTAGGAATAGGGGTCTACCTGTTTATGGTGATGTTCCGATATAGCGGAGGACTTTTTATTATTTTAACTTATGCTAAACTTTAGGAACTGACAAGTGCTGGTGTTGTCAAGAGCAACCACATCTCTTATGCTGACCATTCATGAAGCAATCCAATGGTTCGATCTCATTCTAAATGTTCCATAAAAATACAATCCAGTAAATTATCCACTAATAGAAAACCAGATTAAACACAGTGGAAAATCTGCTTATTTTCCATGAGATTGCTTGTTAGGGTGCCTGGTTTCAATTGTTTTCTAATTGATTTCAGTTCTCCCTAACAATGATCGAAGTTTGCTCGTTGGTCCAATTTGTTAATATTAGCTTGCCTTCATTCTTTCAATCACTTTTAAAAGTATCAGCGATGGCAAGCTGTCTAAAAGTGGTTGAAAAAATATCTACCTGTTTGGCCAACATTTTAAATCCAATAATTTGTAAGACGCCACTTAGTTATAAGCAATTTTTTGGGGCATTGTACAGGTAAACTTTTTAATGGCCATAAGTAAGAATAAGTACATGTCTGCTGTAGTTTTAAGAACTGTGCAGCCTGCCATACTACCGCCCCTAGCAAACAGTGATTTATGGTTTATCGGGAGAAGTGGACTGCTCATTACCCTTCATAGGTCCGTACATAGGTCAGTACATCTGCCTACCACATCCATGATGTTGTCTACAGGCTGGAAGGTTTGAGAAGAATGTAGCTGCGGTGTGGTTGTTAAAAAAAAGAAAGTGCTTACCAGACTGGCCGGTTCCAACAGCCATCTATGCCATAGACCAAGGATCTTCAAACTACAGCCCTCCAGCTATTGTGGAACTACACGTCCCATGAGGCATTGTAAAACTCTGATATTCACAGACATGGCTAGACATGATGGGAATTGTAGTTCATGAACAACTGGAGGGCCATAGTTTGGTGACCCCTGCCCTGACACTATGAGGTTGATTTACTAAAACTGGAGAGAGCAAAATCTGGAGCAGCTATACATGGTAGCCAATCGGCTTCTAAGTTTTTAATTTGTTCAATTAAGCTTTGACAATAAAACCTTTAAGCTGATTGGTTTCTATGCAGAGATGCACCAGATTTTGCACTTTCCAGTTTTAGCAAATTAACCCCTATTTGTGTATTCTTCCCCTTGAAAAGTTTGCCTGTGTAATACCCAAAAAATTGCATATACCTAAAATAACCTTTAAACGTCCACTCTACCACAAACCGATACATCTGTAGAATCCTTTGGTTGAGTCATATACAAGTTTATTTTGCTACTGTGAGAAACATATAAGGGGAGCAGAACCATTATATACCAATTATGGTCTTAGTTTCCCTGTAAACCTCATTGGCTGCAGTGTGTACCACCCCTGTATCTTCTGTTCACCAGTTTGGCTATGGCAGATTCTCTGTACACAGTGGTATGATGATGGCTTAGCCTCCTGTATTTTCCAAGGTTATAGGAACACTGCATTTTTGAAGACAGTGTTGCATGTGAGCGTTCTTGTTTCGTCTCTTCTTATGTTCTGATTGGCCAACAGTGTTAGCCAGTCTATTAGAAGCCATATTACCTGTGTGTACCACAGTCAGTGTTACTGGTTGTGTTTTGATCTAGCTGTATTATAGCTTAATTCTAGTATTTGGGTTCCATACACTCCCCCCCCCCCCCCCCCCCCCGCTGTAGTACTTAGTCAGTTCAAGTAGCAAAACCAGCCTGTTAGTACACAGGGTTCTGTACTGTATACACCAGGCCTCTCGTATGGAGACTGGGAAAGATAACAAAACTGTACTGATTGGTAGAGGCAACTCCAATGCTGCGTACACACGATAAGTTCGTCTGATGAAAACGGTCTGATGGACCGTTTTCATCAGACTAACCTATCGTGTGTGGGCCCCGTTGGTTTTTTATCCATCAGTCAAAAAACTAGGAACTTGTTTTAAAATTATCTGATGGATAAAAAAACTATAGAAAAAAACGATCGTCTGTGGGTACGTCCATCGGTTAAAAATCCACGCATGCTCAGAATCAAGTCGACGCATGCTTGGAAGCATTGAACTTCATTTTTTTCAGCACGTTGTTGTGTTTTACGTCACCGCGTTCTGACACGATAGTTTTTTTAACTGATGGTGTGTAGGCGCGACTGATCATCAGTCAGCTTCATCGGACAGACCGTTTTCATCAGACGAACTGATCGTGTGTACAGGGCATTAGGCCTCTTGCACATGATACTCCTGTTTGAGCATCTACCTTTTTTAGACATTTCTTTTTGTATGTAGTTGCGCAAGTTTACACGCATTTTCACATATATGCGCACTCGCACATTTTCACGCAAATAAGTAAAAGCGCATTCTCGTTCTGCACAATATGTAAATGGGAATTTGCGTGCATGTGCGTAAATTATAATTTTTTTACTGAAGAATGCAAAGCGCTTGTTTACGTGCCTGCGTGCATAGGCACATTACAATTAATGGGCTGTATTTTAGCTCAGTAAAAAAAAACTTTAAACTGCAGTGTGCAAGAGGCCTTATGCCCCGTACACACCATCACTTTATGTGATGAAAAAAAATGAAGTTTTTAAAAACGTCACTTTAATTGACCGTGTGTGTGGGAAAACGTCGTTTTATGTCTTCTAAAAAACGACCAAAAAAAATTGAAGCATGCTTCAATTTTATGTGTCGTTTTTCAAAACGTCAACTTTTACTTCACAGAAATTGACCGTGTGTAGCAAAAACGTCGTTTTCTAAGACGTTTTTTCATCCACGCATGCCCAGAAGCTACTTATGAAGCAAGCTTCAATGGTAAAACGTGGTGGAACGTAACCTCACTTTGCAAGATCATTGTGAGAAAACGATGGTGTGTAGGCAACTTCGTCTTTGAAAATTGAAGTTTCAAAAACGTCATTTTTTACTTCACAGAAAGTGTCGTTTTTTTTCATCACATAAAGTGATGGTGTGTACGCGGCATGACACGTTTCCTTTCTTCATGCCCATTAAAGGAAAATGAGTTTAAAGCCTTTACTCTTGACACAGGCAGATCGTTTTAGGATAAAGTAAAGTTTGAAGTACCATTTCCTACTAAATGACTAGGCCTGTACACAGTGGTGTGACTTATAAAATGGCCCCTTGTCAGTTTTTTGAATCTTCTCAGATGTCAGAGATGATAATAATCTGGGGAGACCCCCATGAGGGGAGATGGTGATAGTCTGGGTTAGGATAGCAAGTTTAAGGCAATTTGTATACAAAAAGTGATACAAAGGCCTATCCCACTGGAAAAGGCCATCATGGGACTACCGTTGCTATAACTACATTTACATTAAACCTCATAATTGAAGGGGAGATTAGCTCTATGGGTTGCCCAGAGCAACAAATCTCATAAAGACAAATTGCTGGGACATACAGTATTGGAAGAACAACCAAAGTTGATTGGTTGCCCATGAGCAAAATAGTTCATATTTCGGTAGCAAGACCTAATGTCAGGAATTAGCTGATTAAGTTGGATTTAAATAATAAGTGTACTTATCTGCATTAATATATCCAGGCATTCCAATTTACATACGTAATTTAGTACCATTTTACTAAGTTACATATGTAAAATGTATCATGTGCTTTAGAACTATTGTGATTTCTAGGCTGCTTATACTAGATTCGATTAGGCAGATATGGAGAGTAAGATAACTTATTACTTATTTTTCATAAAAATAAGTTTATAAAATGAATTGCTCATGGGCTCCCCTTCCCCAGCCCTCCCAACAAAAAAAAAAGTGGGTGGGGTTCCTTGCAATCTTATTGTTCAAAGATCAGCCAGCAAGAACTTGTTCTTTGCTTTTAAGACTTACCCTTGTATATATTTTTTGCTTATTGCCATTGATAGGTTATGTCATGCATGGAATTAGGTAATAGAAGATTTTTCTTTGAGGTTTGGCAACTGGAGGCACTGTATCACTGGAGCCTTTAAAACTCTAATCAGCATACTGACTCTGAATCATGCTCTGAAATAAAAGGAATATTTATGACTGGGTTTAATTTAATAATGCACTCAGCAATGCACAGTCTTATGGTGCCTCGTCTTACACTAATGCCGCGTACACACGACCGTTTTTCATGATGAGAAAAATTCAGATTTTTAAATTGGTTGTTAAAAACGGTTGTGTGTAGGCTCCAGAGAATTTTTCTCAACAAGAAAAATGGCCGTTTAAAATTTAGAAACCTGCTCTATTTTTTCTAGTCGTTTTTCACATCGTCGTTTTTTCTCGTCGTGAAAAACGGTCGTGTGTACGCTTTAACGATGGGGAAAAAAAAACGTGCATGCTCAGAAGCAAGTTATGAGAAGGGAAATTTGCATAATCAGCCCAAAGGGTGGCGCCATTTGAATGGAACTTCCCCTTTATAGTGCCGTCATATGTGTTGTACGTCACTGCGCTTTTCTCAAGCATTTTTTTTCACGAGCGTGTGTATGCAAGGCAGGCTTGAGAGGAATCACGTTGAGAAAAACGTTGTTTTTTTTCATGACATGAAAAATGGTGTGTACACGGCTTTAGTCTTTGATGTACATGCCACCCAGGTTGTAGTTATAGCAGCGATAAAAGGAGCCATTGCTCTGACTCAAAATGTCTTCAAATAGGAAAATAGTATTGGAAAGATCCTCCAGGATTTAAATTTGAGTTTCTGTAGACCTGGTCAAAAAAATGTTGATCCCAAAAACACACAAATGGTCCCAGTTGCAAGCTAGATGCTTGATGTCTATTCATAATGTGCTAGTCAACTGCTCATTCCAGTTCCACTTTAATAAACATCTTTGGTTTGTCGCATGGCCTTCAGATGTAAGGGCCCCTAAAACATTTACTATAGTTAGGCCTCGTACACTCGACCGAGAAACTCGTTGTAAAAGAAACATCGCTTTCCTCGACGAGTTCCTTGTCAGGCTTGTCGAGAATCTTGTCAAGCTTTCTTTGCGAACACACTGTCAAGACAAAATCTCGTCGTTCTCAAACGCGGTGACGTACAAAACGTACGACGGCACTATAGGGGAAGTTTGATTCCACTGGTGCCACCCTTGGGGCTGCTTTTACTAATCTCATGTTACTGTGTGTTAAGTAAAAGTTTGGTGAGAGATGATTCGCGCTTTTCAGTCTGTCACAGCGTGACGAATGTGCTATCTCCATTACGAACGCTACTTTTACCGAAGGTTTGCTCCCATCTCATAGCTTCTTCTGAGCATGCACCGGTTTCTAAGCATACACACGACCGTGTTTCTCATCGTAAACCAGCCTGATGAGATACACAACGAGGAAATTGAGACTCCCGACGAGAAAAAAGAGAACTTGTTCTCTTTTTTTTCTCGTTGAGATCCACGACAGTTTTCTCGCCGAAAAACATACACATGACTGTTTTCCTCTGCAAAAAAGCTCTGCCACCAAGTTTCTTGATGGATTTTGTCGAGGAAAAAGGCCTTAGAGTCTTGTCTACTGGCATTAAAATGGTGACTTCTTATTTTTGGGTAAACTATTAGTGAGAACTATGTGCCATAGTTCCTGATTCGATTTCTGTCTATTTTGGACTGGGTGTTCCTACAACTCCCATGCTTTCTTTGTCACATACAAATTAATTAAAAAGTCAAAAAGGGATAGTGGGACCCCAACTTAAGGGTTGTATAGGCCTCAGGACTCAAGCACAGCGGATTCACTTCTGGAGTCCCTGAATCATTAGGTAGCTGAACCTACCAAACACCTTCCAAATACTGAAATATCGGTTTTAATTATGGTGAACATTTCAATCACTATGTTAATATTATGGAGCACTTTAATCTTAAATTCACCAGCAAAAGTAAAACAAAACAAGATGAATGTTGGCTATTTATGCTGCAGGAACTGAACAGTTCACAAATGGTGGTAAATACACCACCAATGTTTAAACTGTCTACCTGCAAATGATATTTCAATTTTTGGTAGATTGGTAGTCCAAAATACATGTTGGCTTTAATACCGCCCATCAACTTGAGATGTGAGATCTATGCTTTCAGGGTTATGGTGTTGCCCATGTTACAAGGCGTACTGTTCTCCCTGTTGGCATTTTGTGTGATATCTTATTTTTATACACACTATTCAATTAAATTATACTACTGCCACCTACACCTCTGTAGAGGCTGATCATATGTCTAACTGCCTTGCCTCTTACTATCATTCTTTCGATATACACTGTATGGTCAAACATTATTGGACTCCTGACCATCACACGAATAAAGTGCTAACCTTCCCTTTGTGGCTATACACTCTTTTGAGAAAGCTTTCCACTTGATTTTGGAATGTTTCTGTAAAAGTGTGTGCCTATTCAGGCGCAAGAGCATGTGTGAGGTCAGATCCTGCTGCTAGATGAGAACACCTATCTCACAATTGGCATGCCGATTCATCCTAAAGATGTTTAATAGGATTAAGGTCAGGGCTCTGTGCCCTGACCTGAGTTTGTTATGGAAGACCTCAGTTTCCTCCACACCAAACTCATCAAACCATGTCTTCATGAACCTGACTCATACTCTGTACATTTGAAGTCAGTAATTTAGAGGGGAATCCACATAGGTTTGGCCATGTAATACAGAGTTGATTTGTTTTTAGTTAAAGTGCAATACCACCCAAAAAATATATTTAAGTTTTGCATGGCTGTTGGCTAATTAAATCACATACTGGAGTCCTATATCTCTTGTGCACTTATGCACCAAAATATCTCCTTCAAATTTTCCAGTTCTGCCTAACACGCTCAGACTTTACAAAACAACATGTTTCATTGTCCCTCCATTATTATATACAAACAGGCATGCCTAAATCTCAAGACTGGAAACGTTGAGAAATACAATAGTACAGTGACGCCTATCCAGAACTGAACTTTTTAAATTATTTTGGGGCCTTACTATAACGTGGTGGGAAAAAATTGGTCCTTAGGATTTGTTTCATTGAGACTGCCAACAGTCAATTACCAGGCACTATTTATTGAATCTTTTTCTATCCAATTTAAAGTTAAGCTTGTTTTGTAAATTTGGCCATTGAGAAAATGTTGTCCAGTTATAGTGCAGAATTATCACTGAATACAGGTACAGGTTACTCATATGGAGGGCTAATTTTAGATAAAGAAGATTTATTGTCAAAAGGGAATTTTAGTTGGTGCAAAGGAAAACAGTAAAAGCTGCTTGCCACAATGCCGTACCATTTCATGTAAAGCGAATATTTTCACGGGTCCGTTTATTTACCCTTGGCCCAGCTGAGAATAGCGCTACAAATTTTTGAACACAACTGAAATAAATAGCTGCTGTGAACTTTAACAGCCTCATTTTTTTAGAGCTGACAGTGAATGTGTCAGCTGACTCGTCTTGGTGGCACCATGCTGCCGTTTTGTGCTATTTTGTTGGCCATGGTCCAACTGTTTGTGTGGCAAATAAAAATAATAATAAAAAAATATATATATATAAATAAATATACCTATATGGAATATGTAGGCAGTTTTTACATAGCTCTAGGTCAGTTAGAATTTTCATGCAAGGTTTTAGTACTTCAGATTTTGTTCAGGTGACAAATCCAAGTCTTATGCAATATTTTTGTGAAGTGGTTTCTGAATGTGCTCTTTCTGTGGGGTGCGTAACCTTTAAAAGGGAATTTAATACTACGCTGAAGTCTTTCTTAATGCAGACTTTAGTGGTGTTTGTTATGGAATATATTTATGCTTTAAAGGGAAATACTGCTTTTGCTGAAAAGAACTATGTATCATGCAAGTATTTTTAATTATTTATTTTCAGTTCACTGAACTGCCAGTTCAAAGGCAAAAAATATATATATTTATTGACTAAGAGAGCTAAAAAGGCTGCTGATATGGACAGAATGCACCAGTCACTGGAAATTGATGGCCCTCCCACCATGTCAAGTCAGTATCAGTGTGCGTAGCAAAAGTGATGCTGTCTGGGCACATACAAATGCTTTTCTACAAAGCGGTTTATCCCGTTACTATATACATGCATACACCTGGTATCCTCCATACTTGAGAACAATTTATAATGGTCAACACTTGATTGAAATATTTTTATAGTCTCCACTGGGAGATTACCTATCACTTTTGTCCTGAACCCCAGAACAAGAATTGAGGGAAAAGGTGTCACCGAAACAGGAAGACACAGATAGCAATAAAATACTTAACTTCCGACCTAGTCAACCTTTCCCCACTCTACTAGAAAAAGTATTTGTGTTGCTCTCTCTGTCCATTGGAGAGATGTTCCCCTTTTTTTACGTCCTATGATATTTTTGGACTCATTTACTAAAGAGGTTGAGAACCATCACCCTATAACCTGTATGAATATTTACTCCAAATATCCATTCAGGAAAAGCAAATACCTGTTTGCTTTGGATACCCAATCATGTGTAGATGAAATGAACATACCTAGGAATTAATTGAGCCACACCACATGAGATACCAAATTATGGGTGTGGTCTAATTGCATTTAAAATGAGAGGGGCTTAATAGGTCTGGAGGTGTGGCTTAATTGCATTTAAAGTGGGAGGGGCTTAATTAATAGGTCTTGAGGCAATATGCAAACAACAAACCAGCAAACAAGCAGCAAAAAAAAGCCTTTGTACTACATAGTTGTTGGTATATAAAATGGATCATACCATGTTTTGTCAGTTTAACAATGTCCATAAACATTTCAATCCCACTAGTCACTAAAAAATGATACTTTGAAATATAAAAAAAAATCGGAGTGTGATTTTTTTTTAAAAATTGTTAATGGTTTAATTGATTTAAACCAGCCATACATGGATTGAAATTTTGTCGGGTTCAGCATTGACCGGCTAAATTTTGATCCATGTATGGGCAAACAGGTTGTACAAAAGTCAATCTACTGATCGACTTCTGTACAACCACCCTGTCAGATTTTCCCCTGCAGCACTGATCAGTGTATTCTGAGAGCAGGAAAGTCTCTTGGCTGTCAGAATACAGTACAATAGCTGACTGGGGAAATTCCTTTATCTGTGCTGTTTAGCGTAGATGAAGGAATCTATTAGATTTCTCTCGTTCAGCTGGCTGAAGATGGGAAATCTTTATGTGTATGGCTAACCTTAGGCCCCGTACACACGACCAAACATGTATGCTGAAACTGGTCCGCGGGCCAGTTTCAGCATACATGTTCGGTCGTGTGTGGGCGCGAGCAAGCCGAATTCCAGCAAACATTTGCCCGCCGGGCCTTTTCCCAGCAGACAAATATTCCTGGACGTGTTTTAAAACCGTCCGCTGGAATCCTGCCCGCTCGGACATGTACGGTCGTCAGTACAGACCTACCGTACATGTCCAGGCGCCCGCCGTCCCTCGCATGCGTCGAATGACTTCGACGCATGCGTGGAAGCCTTTAAATGGCAGGCCCGCCCACGTCTCCGCGTCATCGCCGCGTCATCGTCGCGGCGACGACGCGGACACGCCCCGCGTATTGTTTACGCGCGGACTTCTGTACGATGGTGTGTACAACCATCGTACAGAAGCGCTCTGGCAGACATGTACGGTGAAAACGGTCCGACGGACCGCTTTCACCGTACATGTTTGTTCGTGTGTACCCGGCCTCAGTCTTAAAATTGTGTTTTTTATATTACACTCTTATATTACAATTCTGTGGTTCTTGATTAAACATTCCATAGCCCCCGGAAATAATCTTAAAAGGTCGGTCCACACAATGCTGATATTTCAGTGTTTGGTAGATGTTGGAGAGGTACACTACCTGACAATGTCTTCTATCTCTGAGGGACACTATGGTTGAAGTCTCAGCACTTAGTTATTGGGTCTGCACATCTGCTGTGACCAATATGATGTGCTCCGCTCTCCCTGCTGGATTTTTATTTATTTTATATCCTGCAGAATGTAACAGGAGGAGCTGGAGCACACAAAAGGTTAGCAGAAACACCCTAAACTTCCATGTGGACAGGAACAGAGTCTGGAATTTTGACAGGGAGACCTCACTGTTGGAGTATCCAAGACACATTAAAACCCAGGAACTGACACGGCCCACTAGGTTGCCTCTATAATGAAAATATAATTTTTTGGTGGCCGGGCCCCTAAAAAATATTGGCAGTTATCTTGGCAGGTATGTGTAAGATACAGTTTATTATGTTAAAATCCTCAACTGACATCAGTATGGACTAGTATAGTCACTAAACAAACGCACATATTTGTAAGTCTATAAAGAAAAGGTTATCTAGTTGTTGAACAGTGTGACTGATTTTGAGGCATCAAGTCCTGTTGTTCCTCCAGATGGTCTACCAGCAGCACCTACAGAACTCTCAAGCGGGCTTAAGACATACTGAAGTGGCTTCTCAGACAATATTAACATGTCATTTTAGCATGCCTTAAGTTCTCTTGCAGGGTATTGAGTTGGGACCTTCCTCACCATGCCATCATTGCAGTGATTTGGTGCCGACTGCCCATTTCAAGACAAGCCCCCCTCTCTTGCTGAAAAGTAAGATGCTCTTTTCTGACCGATGAGGAGACGCTATCAGTCTCTATGCTGCTCTCACTCTTCTGCTATTGTTCATTTTAAAATGTTTTATGAAGGCCTTTGAGGACACTGTAAATCATTCTATATTGTTATATCTGTAAATATATTTTTTAAAAATAATAATTGGCTCTGGTGTATTTTTTTCTTCTTTTTCAGTACAGGGTCCCTGGATAAAACATACACTAATGCTGCGTACACACGATCGAAAATTTCGACAAGAAAAGTCCGATGTGAGCTTTTGGTTAGAAATTCCGACCGTGTGTATGCTCCATCGGACTTTTGCTGTCGGAATTTCTGCCAACAAAAGATTAAGAGCAGGTTCTCTATTTTTCTGATGGAAAAAGTTCCTATCGGAAAATCCGCTCGTCTGTATGCAATCCCGAGCAAAAAGACACGCATGCTCAGAATCAAGCAGAAGAGCGGAACTGCCTATTGAACTTCATTGATCTCGGCTGGTCGTACGTCTTGTACGTCAACGTTCTTGACGGTCGGAATTTCCGACAAGATTTGTGTGACCGTGTGTATGCAACACAAGTTTGAGCAAACATTCCGTCAGCAAAAACCACGGTTTTCTTGTCGGAATTTCCAATCGTGTGTGCGCAGCATAAGGGATATTGAACCTGAGGTGTCATATAATAGTATGTCACCTTCTTTACTTAAAGCCTATCTCTAGCAATGTTGAATACAGTTAACATTTTTGTCAAGTATTTATTTGTATTTCATTGGGGAGATTTTACCCTCACTTCCTGTCCCTGTGATGGTCATACAAGAAAGGGGGAAAACGGTTGTCAGAGGGGCAGGATGGCACAGACAGCTATAAAAACAGAGGGCCAGATTCACAGAGACTTACGACGGTGTATCTCCAGATACGCCGTCGTAAGTCCGATTGTGCGCCGTCGTATCTATGCGCCTGATTCTTAGAATCAGTTACGCATAGATTTCCCTAAGATCCGACCGGCGTAAGTCTCTTACACCATTGTATCTTAGGCTGCATATTTACGCTGGCCGCTAGGTGGCGCTTCCGTCGATTTCAGCGAGGAATATGCAAATTAGGTAGATACGCCGATTCACAAACGTACGTCTGCCCGGCGCACTTTTTTACGTCGTTTACGTTAGGCTTTTTCCGGCGTAAAGTTACCCCTGGGTCTATGAGGCGCAGCCAATGTTAAGTATGGCCGTCGTTCCCGCGTCAAAATTTGAATTTTTTACGTCGTTTGCGTAAGTCGTTCGCGAATAGGGCTGGACGTAATTTACGTTCACGTCGAAAGCATGACGATTTGCCAACGTCATTTGGAGCATGCGCACTGGGATATGTCCACGGACGGTGCATGCACCGTCCGTTAAAAACGTCAAAAACGTGGGGTCACTACTATTTTACATAGTACACGCCCCCAACCAGCCTATTTTGAATTAGGCGGGCTTACGCCGGCCCAGTTACACTGCGCCGCCGTAAGTTTAAGAGCAAGTTCTATGTGAATACACAACTTGCTGCTCAAACTTACGGCGGCGTAGTGTATCTGAGCTACGCTACGCCCGCCTAAAGATAGGCGATTCTACCTGAATCTGGCCCAGAAATTCTACTAAAAATTTGTAATTTCCTGCTTTACTATGTGTCCCTGTTAAAGTGATCTCCCATAATTTCCTCTCTTTACAGGAAGTCAAGGGAAATCTCCCTAACAATGACATAGACAGCTAGGAAAGTTGTATCCCTGTCCTGCTCTATCAAATTCTAATTGGGAGAAATATTGGGCTGCCATAACTGACCTTTTCCTGAAAATGATGGTTGCCTGGATTTTATGCCGACCTGCTAGATTTAATTATTTTTAAGTAACTCATTTGGATCAGGTATGCAGATCAGAAAAGTTAAAGAAATTTGTTCTGGACCGATGACTCAAAAAACAGAAACAAGCGGTTGACTTGACCGCCAAGCAGCTAGCAATTTCTAACTGACCCAATGTTTCTCTCATAGAAAGGCTTAAAGGGCAAATGGGCCATGACCCAAAATGAACGTATGTCCATTAACTGGATTTTTATCATTAAAAGGCAGGCTTTGTGCTCCAGAAAAGTGACTTTGCCTAGGGTAAAGTGTTGTCAACCTCTCCCCCCAGTGATCACAGAAGTTAAGTGGCGGCAGCAGGCATTGATCTGTGTCAGCCATTTGTAAACACATCCAGGAACTGCATCAACACAAGGATTTACATGATTGTGTAATGTGTGAGCAAACATCTGTCCAGGAAGTTGATGTTGACCCTAGATGAACAAAGAAAACTCCATCCTTCTAAAGGGAAAAGCAGATAAAAGTATTATCAGAGGGGGGTAATGTGATATACTGTAGAGAGTGGTAATAATAAATGTAAGCCTTAAGCCTAGTACATGCGGGCCGAACATCGTGCCTGTCGAAGGGTCATGACCAAAAAAGTTCTGCCGACCGGCTCCCGATAAGCTGTCAGAACACAATAGCACAGCAGGGAAGATTTATGTACTAACATTGGATTGTTAGTACAGAGGCTCTGACCTGAGCTGTCAGTTAAAAAAAAAACTAGTAGCGTGTACAAGGCTTTAATCCCTATTCACACGGACACCTTCTGTTTTGATTAACATGGGATCTCTCCGCTGATCAGAGCAGAGCGGGCGGATGACAGTTTCCACAGAGCGGACACGGGCAGAGCCTGCTCTGCTCTATGGAGAGGCTGGTGTAAACTGGCTCCACTGCCCATTTACACTCGACCACCCTAGGATCTGATCCGCCTACATGGAGGAGAATAGATCCCCTTCCATTTTTTTTTTTGCGGAATGAATCATATCGGAGGTAGGTGGGTGTAAACAGACACATAGGGTTGAATGGATCATACGATTAGTTCTGCCTGAAAAACTGACAGGCGGACCTTTGAAAGGGGCCTTACACTTACATATTTCTTATATGATAAATCATTATTTTTAAATAATGATATTAAAAATAATTAGAAATGTTTTGATTCAGGACATTGAAACAACTGTTCTTTATGCTCAATTTACTAGGATGAATGAGTTATTGTATCAATTATAGAATTGCACCTTACTTCAATTGTATTTTTTTCATGTGCATACAGTGGATATAGAAAGTCTACACACCCCTGTCAAAATGTCCAGTTTCTGTGATGTAAAAAAAAATGAAACAAAGATAAATAATTTCAGAACTTTTTCCACCTTTTAATGTGACCTATAAACTGTACAACTCAATTGAAAAACAAACTCAAATCTTTTAGGGGGGGGAGTAAAAACAACAAAATAAAATAATGTGGTTGCATAAGTGTGCACATCCATCCTCTTATAACTGATTTAAACTCATGTTAAATAGGAGTCAGTACACACTTGTCATAATTTAGAGTGCCTCCAATTAACCCCAAATAAAGTTTAGCTGTCCTAGTAGGTCTTTCCTGACATTTTCTTAGTCGCATCCTACAGCAAAAGCCATGGTTCGCAGAGAGCTTCCAAAGCATCAGAGGGATCTTATTGTTAAAAGGTATTAGTCAGGAGAAAGGTACAAAATAATTTCCAAGATATATATATAGATATACCATGGAAGACAGTCATCATCAAGTGGAGAAAATATGGCACAATAGTGACATTACCAAGAACTGGACGTCCCTCCAAAATTGATGAAAAGACAAGACAAAAATTGATCAAGGAGGCTGCCAAGAGGCCTACAGCAAAATTAAAGGAGCTGCAGGAATATCTGTCAAGTATTGGCTGTGTGGTACATGTGACAACAATCTCCCGTATTCTTCATATGTCTGGGCTATGGGGTAGAGTGGCAAGATGGAAGCCTTTTCTTACGAAGAAAAACATCCAAACCCCACAAAATTTTTTGGTCTGGTGAAGCTATAATTCCAAAAGATATGTTTGGCGCAAAAACAACACTGCACATCACCAAAAGAACACCATACACACTAGGGCTGCACATCTTCACCGGTCTCACGATTCGATGCGATTACGATTATCAAGTCCACGATTCGATTGGATCCGATTCGGCGATGCATCACGATGCATCACGATTGTAGAGCAAGTGCGCATGGCTCTCCCCCCAAAATACTAAAGGAGATGATCAGAGACTGCAGACATGCTACAGGAGATGATCAGAGACTGTGGACATAGTACAGGAGATGATCAGAGACTGCAGACATAGTACAGGAGATGATCAGAGACTGCAGACATAGCACAGGAGATGATCAGAGACTGCAGACATAGTACAGGAGATGATCAGAGACTGCAGACATAGCACAGGAGATGATCAGAGACTGCAGACATAGTACAGGAGATGATCAGAGACTGTGGACATAGTACAGGAGATGGTCTATATTTCTCCTCCATACAGCCCAGTCCCTGCAGTGACAATGACTTATCACAGGTGACACATCAGATTCCACTACATGCCCGTACCCCCCCCCCTGTGTCCCCGGATAACAGCACCCCCTCCTCCTCTGTACTTACATGCTGTTCTGCGCACACAGGATGATTGGAGGGAACAATGAGGAAAATACATGATTTTGCCTGTGCATTTTCAGTGTGTTTTTATGTACTGACATTGTCATCAATACACCCTTTAAAAATGCACAGATGACAATGAACCCTCAATAAAAATATCAGTACAGCGAGGACTTGGATTTTTAAATACACTACCCTGTTATTTATTTTCTATTACAATTGACACATTTCCAAGTCCTCGCTGTACTGATATTTTTTATTGAGGGTTCATTGTCATCTGTGCATTTTTAAAGGGCGTATTGATGACATTGGTGAAATAGGGTGAAACTCCCCTTTAAAAAGTGCACAGGAATACACACACCGATTAGATTCCACAACTGACAGCCCTGTGAGTTTCACTGCACTGCACTGTCTGCTGAAATTTCTCTGACTCTTTGCTCATTCCAGCACACTAGGAGTTAACACAGTGGAAAGTGCAAAGCAAAGAAATGTCAGCACAGGCAGAGCACGTGTAGGAGTCAGACTGTGATAAAATACCTGTGATAATAAATGCAGTTATAATCCATTAAGTGGCCACTGCTGTAATGTGCTTTTTAAAACATATGCAGAATCATACCTCATGTCTCCGTGTGTATATATAACTGTATATTCTATTCCCCTCATGTGACTCAATGCTCGGACCTGCCTCTCTCTCCTCTCATCTCTCCTGCTGACATCAGAAGAGACTTTGAGACGAGGGATGTGAGAGGACAGAGGAAGAGAGAGGCGGGCCGGACCATGGAGTCACATGATCGCATGTACAGTTACTACACACGGAGCTATGAGGTATGAATCTGCATATATTTTAAAAAAAGCACACACAGCGGTGGCCACTTAATGGATTACAATGCGCATTTATTACAAAAAAAACATTTTAAAAGACCTGCTCGGAGCGATCTCCCGGGAGGGGCGGGGCAAGTCGGGATGACGTCACCCGACATCGATTATTGGGGTCACATGCATCGATGCCGCATCAGGGGGCCCCGAATTGTGATGCATCGATGCAACGATTATATTCAACACCCCTAATACACACCGTGAAGCATGGTGGCGGCATCATAATGCTTTGGGCTGTTTTTCTTCAGCTGGAACAGTGGCCTTAGTTAAGGTAGAGGGAATTATGAAAAGTTCCAAATACCAGTCAATATTGGCCAAAACATTCAGGCTTCTGCTAGAAAGCTGAACATGAAGGGGGACTTCCCCTTTAAGCATTAGAATGACCCAAAACACACATCCAAATCAACAAAGGAATGGCTTCACCAGAAGAAGATTAAAGTTTTGGAATGGCCCAGCCAGAGCTTAGACCCAAATCCAATTGAAAATCTGTGGGGAGATCTGAAGAGGTCTGTACACAGGAGATGCCTCACAATCTGACAGATTTAGAGTGTTTTGCAAAGAAGAGTGTGCAAATATTGCCAAGTCAAGATGTGCCATGCCCAAAAAGACTGAGTGCTGTAATAAAAGCAAAGGGTGCTTCAATAAAGTATTAGTGTAAGGGCCCTTTCACCCGGGGCGGATCAGTAATGATCCGCCTCCGTGTGTCTGTCAAGCTCAGCGGGGATCCTCCGTAAAATCTCCGCTGAGCCGTCGGCTGACAGGGCGGTCCCCGCACACTGTGCAGGGACCGCCCTGTCTTTCCTCCGCTCTCCCCTATGGGGGGATCGGATGAACACGGAAGAAAAATATGATTTTCTTCCGTCCGAAAAATCGGATCTTTGCGGAGGCGGGTGATTACGGGTGTCAGCGGATGGTCATCCGCTGACACCCGCAATCACATAGGGACCAATGTATGTCCCGTTTTCATCCGCAACGGATGGATGAAAATGCGGACATACGGTCCGCACATGTAAAAGGGGCCTAAGGGTGTGCACACTTATGCATACTTATGGAACCATATTATTATTTTTTTTTATTTTTGCTTCCTTCCACCTAAAAGATTACATTTTTTTGTTCAACTGATATGTACAGATTTTAGGTCACGTTAAATTATTACTATTGATAACCTAGGTCACGTTAAAGGTGGAAAAAAATCTGAAATCATTTATCTTTGTCATCACTGAAACCTGACTTTTTGACTGGGGTGTGTAGACTTTTTATATCCACTGTATATTCTAAGTAACGTGTAACATGCCATAGATGATTAGTTTTTTTTGTTCTGCCAGTGGGCTGAAAAAAAACAAAAAAAAAACAAGAAAGATTACCCCATCCACCCCCTTGAGGTGGATAGAGGAGTCCTCCCTGTTCGGACATTGTATTCTTACAGTGGGACAACTCCACTGTCAGAATACACTAATCAGTGGCAGCGGTTTTTCAACAGTCTTGATCATCTTCTGTTGAGCAAGAACCATACATGGTTAAGGTTGAGGTGCAGGCCAGTCAAGTTCCTCCACCCCAAACTTGCTTATCTATGTATTTATGGACCTTGCTTTGTGCGCTGGTCCAAATAATTTGGTGGTGGTGGGGTTATGGTGTGGGATTGTTTTTCAAGGGTTGGGCTTGGCCCCTTAGTTCCAGTGAAGGGAACACTTAAGGCGTCAGCATACCAAGACATTTTGGACATTTCATGCTCCCAACATTGTGGGAACAGTTTGAGGATGGTCCCTTTCTATTCAGACATGACTGCACACCAGTGCACAAAGCAAGGTCCATAAAGACATGGATGAGGGAGTTTGGGGTTGACTGGCCTGCACAGAATCCTGACCTTGACTTGAGATAAATTAAAGCGAAGACTGCGATCCAGGCCTTCTCGTCCAACATCAGTGCCTGACCTTACAAATGCGCTTCTGGAAAAATGGTCAAACATTCCCATAGACACACTCCTAAACCTTGTGGACAGCCTTCCTAGAAGAGTTGAAGCTGTTATAGCTGCAAAGGTTAGGCCAACTCAATATTGATCCCTATAAACTAAGACAAGGAAGTCATTAAAGTTCATGTGCGTGTAAAGGCAAGCGTCCCAATATCTTTGACAATATACAGTAGTGTATGTATGTCAAATAAGGCTTTTAGCTGTTAAATGCTTATTTCATGTGAAAAAATAACAAACACACTGAAAAGAGATATTTATATTTTATGGGGAAAATTATAAGTCAAATTAAAATAACTCGTCAATGTGAGTGAATTGAGTCTAATGCCGCGTACACACGGTCGTTTTCTGCGATGTAAAAAAACGACGTTTTTAAAAACGTCAATTTAATTGATCGTGTGTGGGGGAAAATGTCGTTTTATGTCTTCTAAAAAAACGACCAAAAAAAATTGAAGCATGCTTCAATTTTATGTGTCGTTTTTCAAAACGTCAACTTTTACTTCACAGAAATTAACCGTGTGTAGCAAAAACGTCGTTTAAAACAACGTTTTTTCACCCGCGCATGCCCAGAAGCTACTTATGAAGCGAGCTTCAATGGAAAAACGTGGTGGAACGTAACCTCGCTTTGCTAGAACATTGTGAGAAAAACGATGGTGTGTAGGCAACTTCGTCTTTGAAAATTGAAGTTTCAAAAACGTCATTTTTTACTTCACAGAAAATGTCGTTTTTTTTCATCACATGGTGTGTACGGGGCATAATGCCGCGTACACACCATCACTTTATGTGATGAAAAAAAACGACGTTTTTGAAAACGTCAATTTAAATGACCGTGTGTGGGGGAAAACATCGTTTTATGTCTTGTGAAAGACGACAAAAAAAAATTGAAGCATGTGTCGTTTTTCAAAACGTCGTTTTTTGTGTCACAGAAATTGACCGTGTGTAGCAAAAAACGACGTTTAAAACAAAGTTTTTAAACCCGCGCATGCCCAGAAGCTAGTTATGAAGTGAGCTTCAATGGAAAAAAGTGGTGAACGTAACCTCGCTTTGCTAGAGCATTGTGAAAAAACGATGGTGTGTAGGCAACGTCGTTTTTGAAAATTGAAGTTTCAAAAACGTCGTTTTTTACTTCACAAAAAAATTCGTTTTTTTCCATTGCATAAAGTGATGGTGTGTACGCGGCATTATAGTTGTATATCTGCAATATAGGATCTCAGGATAAGTTTACATCTATGCAGTTGTGCCCCCCTGCAGCTTTTTCTAAACGTGGCTGCCTGCACGGAAACCACATTATGCTTGGGACCATGCATTTTCACATGCTGGAAACCGCACCACAATTTTCAGTGCATAGGGGTGCCAATAAAAGTTAATGGCACCCCTGTGTGTTGTAATAAAAGCAGCATGTTTTGGGGTGTGCATGTGGGTGCAGGACCACGTGTGATTTACACGCACTCCCAGACCTGCACAGATGTGAACCTAGCCTAAGGCTCTGCTGGCTCTGACTGCTCACTTTTCTCTAGGCTAGAGTCTCTGACATCAGGGAGCAAATCCCTGTCTCTACCAAGATGACTGCCTACACTCAGAAACACAATGCAGAGCAAGGCATTGTAGGTCAGCAATGGTGAAAGGATCAGCTGCAGGGAGACCACAGGCAATACTATTGACTAGTCCTTTCCTCTCTGCCTGCCATTTTTTAGGCACAGCTTCCACAGTTCAGTTCCTCTTTAACTCTAAATGTGAACCTTCCTAAATGCCAATGGCTGTTGGCATGTTGCGTGCACGCCACCTTGCTTATTTAGAGAACAATGAGGAGCAATTGCAGCACGCAATCAGAATGTACTTTTTAGGAAACAAAGTTAAATTAAAAAAGATCTGTTTTGGGTGTTTTATCACTGCACTTTATATTTACCCCTTGCACTGCTTTATTGAACAAGAGCACAGCAGCGGACCTCTTAAAATAACCAAAATCTTACTGGCAAGCAATTTAAAAAAACTTCAGGGTTAAAGTCTCATATTCCTTTAATCTAAAAAAGGATTACAGTCAATTTCACACAACATGGCATAAAAATAAACTTTTAGTTCCCCTTTGCCTCAAGTCTTTCACATAGTTAAATCAATACACGAGACAGTTTCCATAAGTCAAAACTCCCTTCTTATTCACAAAAAAAGTCCACATAAGACACTTAAACCGTACTGTTGGATGCTGGTAATGGAGCAAAACAGTGGATTTTTTTTCCCTAAAAACGAAAAAATAAAAGACAAGAATCCCCCCCCCCCAATTGTCTCTAATGCCAGTTTTGGGTGGGTTTGTGCTAAGTTCACCACTGCTTCATAACCATTTGTACAAAAAGATCTAAGACAGGAACACCCTCTACGAATGGAAAGCAGCAAAGTCAATATTAATTATCATCAGTCCTGTGTAAGTCTATGACTGCCACATATATGTTTTTGAAGTGTCAATTTGAACAATGGTTGGGAAAGTTTTATCCTCTTGCGGTGGCACCAGAACAGGTTGCTCAAGGCTGCTTTCCTTTTCTTTCTCTGCTTCTCCTTCCCAAAGGCTGATAAGTGGAGGGTAAAACTCATTTAGGGGGATGAATGAAGCTCTCTGCATGTACTTTTTTAAAGAGTGTCCGCAGCTTTTGTGACGGAGGTGATGTCCGGCATACACAATGACAGCTGCCATGCACAAACCAGCAATGAGAGAGCCAAGAGCTGCTGAAAAGGCAATACTCACTGGCCTACCCATGACTGCCATGGAAAATGAAGCATCCTTAGTGGTCACATTGAGGCAAGACTGTTGACTTGGACGAGAAATAGAAGAAACAGTAAGGCACACCTCATATTTGGTGGCTGGTTGGAGATGAGTGAGATTATACTCCTGGATTTCAAGAGGAACCTTGGCTGTGTAACTGATATGTGGGTTGTGTATCCTCATTGTTGCTGAGGTCCACTGGACAGGTACTAGAACACTTGGAGCATTCACAGGGCCACCCAACATTTTCCATTCCACTACAACAAAACTTGAATGAACTTTCTTGGTAATAATGGAGAGGGAAGTGACTTCTTGTTCCTGAGTTCCATTGATGAAGAGAACCACACTTTTGCTGTCTGTACCGTCTGAGTTCCACATTTGGCACATATATGACCCAGAGTCCTCCTCTGTGGCATCCAGTATTTCCAAGGAACCTTCTCCCTGAATACGTACTCTGCCATTTCCTCCTGATATTCTTTCTCCATGTGGAGTTATCCAGTAGATTTCAGGTTTTGGATGACCACTTGCTTGGCAAGTTAGAGTTACTAGCTGGTGCTTGGAAAGGTGGAGCCGAGAAGGAAAAGAGTGTGTATCTATTAACGGTGGGCATCTATTAAGCCATGCTTGGCCTTGTATTTCCTGAAAAGGGTGTCCACTCACCAGGGGAGGGCTTGTGCAAAGTGTTGCTTGGGCTTCAATTAATCTCAAAGATGAAAGTCCTTTCCAATTGTTTTGACAGTCACAGCGGAGAGGATTACTGTACAAACTGATTTCGGTTAACCCTGGTAGCATTTGAAATACTTTAAGCGGTATCAATGCTAGTCGATTATTGCTGAGAAGTAGCGTTTTCAATGCGCCAACGTTAGAGACAAATGCACTAGGATCAAGATAGGTCAATCTGGGGTTGTTGCAGATTTCTAGTTTAATTAGCTCAGGCAGATCCTGAAAGGCCTCACTCTCGATACGTTCAAGATCCTCCATTGAGTTAAGGCTTAGTTCTTCAAGATGTGGCATGTCTCCAAAATCTCCTGCTTGAACTCTGCTAATGGGATTCTTGTTGAGGTCTAGGAATTTTAGCAATTTGAGAGGTTTCAGTGCTTCCTTGGGAACAGAAGCCAACCGGTTGTCAAAAAAGGAGAGGCTTTCTAGATAGTCCAGTCCATAAAATGCATTTTCTGGAACATGGTCAAGTTCCATCCCTGCTAACACAAGACTATGTAGTTTCCCGAGAGGCTGAAAATTAAAGTTCTGAAGAGCGCTTACAGGATTTTCTCCAATCATTAGTATCTCTAGATTCGGGAGATCTTCAAACCACCTTGAATCTATAACACGTAGTCGATTGGCATTTAGGTGAAGTCTCAGAAGCTTACCTAAACCAGCAAAGGCACGGGGACCAATAAAGTTAATCTGGTTGTGGTTAATATACAACTCTTCTAGGCTTTCAAGGTCTTTTAGGCAATAGTCTGGAAGTTCTGTGAGTTGGTTCTCCTCCAGATAAAGGGTGATGAGATGAGATAGGTTTGAAATGCTCAGCTCTTCAATGCTTTGAAAGTGATTTTGTGATAAGTCTAGTTCTGTAAGGTTGACTAGATCCTGAAGTTCCCAACCCATACGTGAGATCTTATTGCTTTGAAGAAGCAAAACCTGGGTGTCTATGGAGAGGTTCTCTGGGATATGGGTCAGCAGAAGGTCATTGCAATCCACTGTCTTGGCTTCATGGTAAACTGACTGAGGTGTGAACCAAGGCCTTGTCTCACAAATACACTGAGGAGGACAGAATGTCAGGCAAGATGTAGAATATACATTGAAAATCATAAGAAGAATACAAATTTCAGTCCAAGGAAGCAGTCTTTTCATTCTCACACATAAGAAACGAGGCATGTTCAATGTTGTCTAGAAAATCACAGTAATCCAGTTGAGAAACAATTGACCTGTAATGAGAACAAGAGACTAGAATTAAAATGGATAATGTAATATAATAATGAAAAAATTTAAGATGGGATGGTAATGCCAACATTTTTATGCATACTTATTTAGCCAAAACTGGACCAAAGAAATCTATACTGCCCACATCGACAAGACCCTGCTGTCAGGTCACCTGTGGCCAGGTGACAAGTGCACCCCGTTGGGGTCAGGGATGCACCACAGGGTAGTCAACCCTATGGCCGACTGCTGCGATCAAAGAGGAAGCGTGAGCCCAAGATTCCCCATGGCGCGGAGACTAAGACTCAGCTTTGTGTTCACCAGAGCCTCTGGTGGTGAGGATGGCCTTCGCCGCAGCTGGATCCAGGTCGCGACCCCTGGGGTCCCCAAGGTCACGCTCCGCAGGGAGAGGGGGGAAGCAGCAACCAGGACAAGCGATAGTGATGGTAAGCCGAGGTCAGGGTAACAGGCAGACAAGGGTAACCGAGGGACAGGCAAAAGGTCAGGGTCACAGGCAAACAGGAGAAGTCAGGGACGAGGCAAAAACGGTACACAGGAAGGTAATTGTAACACAATGCAGACAGGAACTAAAGCTAACAACACGGTTGAACAGCAAAGCAGACTAGCAGTGCAGTGGTTAATATAGGCTTCCTGAGATGGCCTGGGGTGGAGCCATACAGGAAGGGAGGTGATAAAAGACAGCCAGAAAGAGGGTCAGGCCTCTAATAAACACATGAGACAGGTAAGCTGCCAGACTGTATTGCATATCCATGACACCTGCCTACCATTTTTGCAGGTTAGTTTGGCAAATAAAAGCCTAAATATGTATTTTTTTCAGGCGTTGAGCAGAGAGCCAGAGATGAGAGACCCACTGATTTCTTGTCAGCTGCCTGAACATGTGGCGATAACTTGCTCTGTCAACCAGGCTTCTAAGTAACTATGACAGTATCAAACACAAAAGCATGGATTTGCCATGAATAGCCAAAGTGACAGGTTCCCTTTCATCACTGGAAGAACCCGATACAGCTTCTACCTTTACTTCCTCACTCTGTCTGTTTACTACGATTTATTATTTATGTATTTGAATACATGATTAGGATGCTTTCCTCATTTATGCAGAATAACAGCGTGCCATTTTTTATTTTAATTTATCAGTTTTTAATTTTTATTTTCTATTTTGCCCTGGAAACGGAAAGGAAGATGTTGACCGGTTGCTTAGTGCAAAATACACAGGCACTTTCAAATGGTGGGGCCTGTTATTGCCACAAAAAGGTTATTATTTTCTTTTTTTTTTCTTTTTAAACCATTACATTGCTAATCCTCCTGATCCCATTCTCCACAATTCATGATGGCGTTTGCATGTAATTCCTGTCACTGCACAATACATCCCCGGGCCCTCTTTGTTTCCTCCACCTTGTGATGCTTTTGGTCAGCCCCTTGCCTACTTCTTCTCCCTCCATATTTGCCAGTTCCCCTCGTTATTCTCCCCATCTTAAGCCTTGTCTCCTACGCTCTTTTTAGCTCACACTAAGATGTTACCATGGCAACACCCTGACTGCTCTATCTAACCAACTACATGGAAATGAAGGCACAGAATTAACCCTGAGTAGCCTGTATTACTTAATACGCCATAGCTGTGGAGGAGTGGCAACTAGAAAGAAAAAATAAAAGGGCAATGTACACAGATGTCTGAAATATGACCGACATTATATGCCGGTGCTATACAGATACACATTTTTATAGCTTTATGTGTACTGTGGATCACATGAGTAAGCTCTGTTGATACTTGAATTATATTGAAGGTACACTCCAGGCCAACAAGAACTTATCCCATTTTCATTGACTGAGCGGACCGTTTTCATCGGACATGTCTCCTGGGATATTTTGGTCTGATGTGTGTACACACCATCAGACCAAAATCCCCGTGGACAGAGAACGCGGTGACGTGGCGGTGACGGTGACACGGCGACGTGCGCAAACCAGGAAGTTCAATGCCTCCACGCATGCGTCGAATCAATTTGACGCATGTGCGGGATTTCGGTCCACTGGTTGGACGTACTAACCAGTGGACATGTCCGACGGACAGGTTTCCAGCGGACAAGTTTCTAAGCATGCTAAGAAACTTTTGTCCGCTGGAAAACGGTCCGATAGGCCGTACACACGACCAAACATGTCGGACATGTTCGGTCGTGTGTACGGGGCCTAAGTGGCTGTCATTGTCATCCGAGTCATCCATCTTCTGCACCTGGCTGCCGTGCTGTTTACAATCCCAGTGCTGTTGTTATCCTTATTCCTAAATGACCCTGACCTACACTGTGTTGTGTTTCCCGGTTTTTAGGACTGTCCTCTCCAGTTCTCGGGGAATCAGAAGCTTCAGTCCTGCACAGGAGCTATGTTAGACCCTGAGAAGCTATATAAATACACATTTTTAGTAGGATTGCAAATGGTTAGTTGCTCTGTCCATTTCTTATTGCAGTTCCCTTTTGTTCAAGAATTTAAAGGGGTTGGAAAGGTTTATTTTCTAAATAGGTTCCTTTAAGCTAGTGCATTGTTGGTTCACTTACCTTTTCCTTCGATTTCCCCTCTAAATGTTTTTTTTTTCTTTGTCTGAATTTCTCACTTCCGGTTCCTCCTCAGTAAGCTGTTCAGTAAGCTGTTTTGGCTGACTATCCACCGCTCGGATGATGGTGGAAAGCTTACTGAGGAGAAACAGGAAGTGAGAAATTCAGACAAATAATTTTTTTTTCCCGAAGAAATCGAAGGAAAAGGTAAGTGAACCAACAATGCACTAGCTTAACTGGTTGCCGACCCGGCAGGTCGGGCCTCTGCGCGAGAGCATGTAATATAACGCCGGCTCTCGCGCAGGCCACTAGGGGCACGTGTGCGCCGCCGGAGGTGCGCGAGCGTGCTCCCCAGTCGCCCCTGACTCCCGTGCCCGGCGGGTGCGATCGCCGCCGGACACACACGATTGCTCGTTACAGAGCGGGGATCGGGCGCTGTGTATGTAATCACACAGTTCCCGGTCCTGTCAGGGAAAGAAATGCTGATCTTCTGTTCATACAATGTATGAACAATAGATCAGTCATTTCCCCTAGTGAGGCCACCCCCCTTACAGTTAGAACACACCCAGGGAACATACTTAACCCCTTCCCCGCCCCCTAGTGTTAACCCCTTTACTGCCAGTGGCATTTTTATAGTAATCCAATGCAGTACTGAAAAAAAATCGCTGATCGCCGCCATTACTAGTAAAAAAAAAAATATTAATAAAAATGCCATAAAAATACCCCCTATTTTGTAAACGCTATAACTTTTGCGCAAACCAATCAATAAACGCTTATTGCGATTTTTTTTTTAAGAAAAATATGTAGAAGAATACGTATTGTCCTAAACTGAGGGAAAAAACGTTTTTTAATATATTTTTGGGGGATATTTATTACAGCAAAAAGTAAAAAATATAATTTTTTTTCAAAATTGTCGCTCTAATTTTGTTTATAGCGCAAAAACTAAAAACCGCAGAGGTGATCAAATACCACCAAAAGAAAGCTCTATTTGTGGGGAAAAAAGGACGCCAATTTTGTTTGGGAGCCACTTCACACGACCGCGCAATTGTCAGTTAAAGCGACGCAGTGCCGAATCTCAAAAAGTGCTCTGGTCTTTGACCAGCAATATGGTCCGGGGGTTAAGTGGTTAAAGGAACCTATTTAGAAAATAAAAAACAAACCTTTTTCAACCCCTTTAAACCCTCTTCCTCTAAGGGTGCACACTGTATAACTGGATGTGCCACTTGGACAGGAAGTGAGTATAAAAACCTAACCCACAAAAATAAAATGCTTTAAACCTTCTCCACTTTATTCAATAAAAGCAAACAGCTTGGGCTAGAGCTGCACTTGCCTTGCCAATGGCAATTAACGCTTTTCTGACTGACTCTACTTGGTGCCTGGAACTAGATTTATTAGCATGATCATCCCAACTATTAGATGGCTTTTGGTCTCTGCAATCGGTTTCAGCACCAAGGACAGTTCCAGCAGCTGGATGTGTACAGAATACTGAGCCAGACATGGCCGATAGAGGAAAATATATCAGTGGTGGGTTTTGTGACCTGGACTTGATATAGCAGCTCCTGCAGATACAGAGAAGATTGCTTGTACAACAGTCACTTCCGCTCCTCCACACCAGCCCCTGGCTACACACCTTGGTACATATGCTTATGACAATTCTATATGCTTTTTACACTTTTTAATTTTATAATATTATTATTATTTTTGTATAGTTAAAGCCCAACTCTGGGGAAATGTAAAGGTATTCCTGCAGTGGGGATGTTCCCACACTGCAGGGGGGACATAGAAAAGTAACAGTATTTACACGTTTTTATTTTTTCATTTTCTACTCCAACTGGCCACAGTCCATGAAACTGTTACTCTGACCTGAATACTAAGCCCCCAGCCCTAACACTATTCCTAACATTAATCATCCTAATAACTCAATAACCTTAAAACTGACCTTTCTTGTAACCCTATACCTGACTCTTTTTTTTATTTTTAGCCCCCCCTGTAACCTTGGCACTTACCCTGTTACCCTAACAACAGCTTCAGCATAACCCTAACACTAACAATCTCTGTAATCCTAACACTAATTATCCCTGTAACACTAAAATGTACCTTTTCCTGTGTTTTTTATTTTTACCAAAAATAGGTAGAAGAATACGTATCGGCCTAAACTGAGGAATTTTTTTTTTTATATTTTGGGGGATGTTTATTATAGCAAAAAGTAAAAAATATTGCATTTTTTTCAAAATTGTCGCTCTAATTTTGTTTATAGCGCAAAAAATAAAAACCGCAGAGGTGATCAAATACCACCAAAAGAAAGCTCTATTTGTGGGAAAAAAAGGACGCCAATTTTGTTTGGGAGCCACTTCGCACGACTGCGCAATTGTCAGTTAAAGCGACGCAGTGCCGAATCACAAAAACTGACCGGGTCCCTTACTTGCCTAAAGGTCCAGGTCTTAAGTGGTTAAAAAAACTTCCTTGTAACCCCTAAACTAACCATCCATGCAACACAAAGATTGAGCTTCCCTGTAACCCCAACACTGACCCCTCCTTGAACACTAAGGGCCCATTGACTCCTACAAGCTTTGGTTTTACTGCTGTGCACAGTGACATGCTTACCACAGTATGATGCCATTCATTTTGATTGGCACCCCAATGTACTAATGACTCCCACACCAACACACCCAGACTGTAGCGCACTATAACACAGCCTAGCTTTTATACTTACCTCCCCTTAGTTCACCCACTGCTCTGTTCCCTGGGAAATAAGAAAATACCGTAATACTTCCATGTATGAGGGAGCATGTGACTCACTGGTGACAGCACTGGTGCTCAGTGATTGGATGCCTAGGCACACAGAGCTGTCCCATTTTAGCTTGGCACTTACACATGGTTTCCTCTTCTCACAGTGGTCCACTCAGCCACAGCAAATGAAGGGTCAGGAAGTATGTGCTGCTGGTGGCAACTCATTTGTTGATTTTCCCTGCATGGTCAATGCATAGGTTCACTGTAAGTCCTTGTTTGCATACCCGTCTCTTCTGATCTGAGAGATCACCCAACAACCGATTCCAGCACCCGATTCCTGGCACCTCTTGTTCGATGTCTCCACTTTACATAAAGCCATAAAAGAAATTAAATTACTTGAGAATGTACTGCACATTTATTTCTGGATAACCATGGCATTGCCAGTTGGCTCTAGCAATAGGAGAAAGGAGATGGACAGCCGCACTCCGAAATAACTTTTCAAAAAAGTTGTCTTTTATTTTCAAGCAGGAACATGCATAATCACCACAACCATAAACCAGGACAGCCGACTAGTTTCGCACTCTTGCTAGTGCTTAAGCCATGATTAAGCACTAGCAAGAGTGCGAAACTAGTCGGCTGTCCTGGTTTATGGTTGTGGTGATTATGCATGTTCCTGCTTGAAAATAAAAGACAACTTTTTTGAAAAGTTATTTCGGAGTGCGGCTGTCCATCTCCTTCCTCCTATTGCTACTGCTACGTGCATTGCCAGCACCTTGGTAATCCGACCGTCCCTGATTGTCTATAGGGCTCACCTGGAGCGGAGAAAATCTTCTTCTGCCAGTTGGTTCTAGGATGGCTGCAGAGCCAAATGGCCATGCCATGATTATCCAAGAATAATTGTGCATTCCATCGTCAAGTAAGTCATTTTTTGTTATGACTCATGTAGGGTGGAAAGGTAATCACTGTGTGAAACTGGAATTTCATTTTTGAATGTACCTACATTTTCTCTGAAACCATTACCTGTTTTTAAGTACCGGGGGGCAGATCCACAAAGATCTGCCCCGGCGCATCGTATCTGAGATACGCTACGCCGCCGTACCTTACCTGGCTTTGGTTCGAATCCATAACGAATTTGCGCCATAAGTTATGGCGGCGTAGTGTATCTCTTGCGGCGTAACGGCGTGGAATTCAAATGCGGCGAGTAGGGGGCGTGTTTAATTTAAATGAAGCGCGTCCCCACGCCGAACGAACTGCGCATGCACCGTCCCTAAATTTCCCGCCGTGCATTGCGCTAAATGACGTCGCAAGGACGTCGTTAGTTTGACGTGAACGTAAATGGCGTCCAGCCCCATTCACGGACGACTTACGCAAACGGCGTAGAATATTTAAAATTATACGCGGGAACGACGGCCATACTTAACATTGAGTACGCCACCAAATAGCAACTATATGCCGGAAAAAGACGAAAAAAAGCGACGTAAGAAAATGTGATGGCCACTCGTACGTTCGTGGATCGTCGGAAATAGCTAATTTGCATACTCGACGCGGAAAACGACTGAAACGCCACCCAGCGCCCGCCGGAAAATTGCATCTTAGATCCGATGGCGTACTAAGGCATACGCCTGTCGGATCTAAGACAGATGCCGTTGTATCTGTTTGGTGGATACCAACCAAAAGATAAGACGATTTGAAATTTGAAATTACGCAGCGTATCAACAGATACGCCGGCGTAATGCCTTTGAGGATCTGCCCCCTAGTCTGTAGGTGTATTATAGTTAGTCTTCAGTCATGAGCTGTCTGCCTTGTCCAAAAGCCACCAATCAGATTCCACACTGCACTGGAAAGCAGTATTGGAAAGGCATAGTTTGAATGTGATTAGCAACTAGAAGGTATAGATAGATATTATTTCAGACATACTGAGGTCCAGGGTGTTTGTACATTACTACAGCCAATGTCATTGGACAAATTATTCTTCGTGGTCTTTTGTTAGTATGTTTCAGATTATTAGGCAGACGGCCAATCTATTATGCCATTTACACACCATCGGAAATTCCGACAAGAAAAGTTCCGTGTGTATGCTCCATCTAACTTTTTCTGTCGGAATTTCCGACAGCAAAAATTTGAGAGCTGGTCTGTATGCAATTCCGACCCGCAAAATAACACGCATGCTCGGAATCAATTCGACGCATTCTCGAAATCAATGAACTTCATTTTTCTCGGCTCGTAGTGTTGCACGTCAACACAAGTTTGAGCCAATATTCCGTCGGGTTTTCTTGCCGGAATTTCCAATTGTGTGTATGCGGCATTAGAAGTGGGTTTGCCTGATATTATTGCATTGGATTCCTAATGACGTTGCAAAAAAAGCATTTTCATGAAAATAAGTTCAGTCCAAACACGTCAGTTTTAGTGTGAATAATTACAGATCAATTTAAAAGGATTGGTCCAACCAAAAGAGAAATTAAAAAATTTCAAATTAGAGCTGTTGTCAGCATCTGGCTTTCTATGGGTTATAGATACTCCAATAGCGAGAGCCCCCTGACATAATTCCTGTCTTTTTCTGTCCGCCTGGGAGTTTTGGGTGTCCCTTCCCATCTTTGTGTGCTCCTTCTGTCACATCATCAATAATATAAAATCAATATAATTCCCAGCAGGGAGAGTTGGAGCATCTTATGATAATGTGTAGACCTAAAAATTCAAGTGCAATACCTAAGTCCCTAAGAAATACATTAACCACTTCCATACCGGGCACGTATACACCCTCCCGCCCAGACTAATTTTCAGCTTTCAGCGCTGTTGCACTTTGAATGACAATTGCTTGGTCATGCTACACTGTACCCAAACAGCATTTTTATCATTTTGTTCCCACAAATAGAGCTTTCTTTTGGTGGTAGTTGATCACCTCTGGGATTTTTATTTTCTGCAAAAAAAAACGACCGAAAATTTTGAAAGAAAAACGTTTTTTTTTTTTTGTTTGTTATAAAACATTGTGAATGAGTAAGTTTTCTCCTTTACTGATAGGCACTGATGGTACTGCACTGACGGGCACTGATAAGGCGGCACTGATGGGCACCAATGAGGTGGCACTGATGTGGTGGCATTGATGGGCACTGATGATGGGCACTAATATGCGGCACTGATAGGCGGCACAGATGGGCACGGATGGGCACAGATAGGCACCGATAGGCGACACGGATGGGCGCGGATAGGCGACACGGATGGGCACAGGTAGGTGGCATGAATGGGCACGGATAGGCGGGATGGATGGGCACGGATAGGCGACACGGGTGGGCACGGATAGGTGGCATGGATGGGCACAGATAGGCGGCATGGATGGGCACGGATAGGCGGCATGGATGGGCACTGATAGGCGGCATAGATGGGCACTTTAATGTGTTGCACTAATGTATGTGTTGTACTAAAGGATGCCAATCAGTGCCAAACAATGCCTGCCAATCAGTGATGCCCATTGTGGCCACTGATTGGCATCCATTGTGGGCACTGATTGGCATCCTTTTTTTGTGTTTGTCATCCCTGGTGGTCTAGGTGGGCTTCCCTGGTGGCATCTGTGGTGGGCATCCCTGGTGGTCTAGTGGCATCCCTGGTGGTACAGTGGGGGGGGCGCTGCGCTCATAATCGATCAGCGCAAACCCCCCCTGTCAGAGGAGCAGCCGATCGGCTCTCCTCTACTCGCGTTTGACAGACGCGAGTGAGGAAAAGCCGATTACCGTCTTTTCCTGTTTACATCGTGATCAGCCGTGATTGGATAAGGCTGATCCGACGGAGACTCTTTACCTAGATCGGTGTTGCGGGGTGTCAGACTGACACCCTGCAACAACGATCGCCGCGAAGCGCCCCCGGGGCCCGCAGTGGCTTAATATCCTGAGGACGTCATACGACGTCCAGTCAGGATATTGAAACCACTTTGCCGCCGTCAATCTGTCATTGGCGGGCGGCAAGTGGTTAAAAAACCTCTAAGGCCAGGTTCACACTTTTCCGCTGCAGTGTGTTGCGATAATGCACGTTAGTGCCTGTTAATGCAGGTTAAACCCAGCGTATTAAGGAAACACAACTCCAACGCATTTTGCAGTGCACCTCAATGCATGGTAACTCACTACCATATGTTATGGTGCGCTGCATTGACAATAATACATAATTACCTGTAAGACATATTTAAAGTAACCTTAACCACTTAAGGACCGAGCCTCTTTTTGACACTTGTTGTTTACAAGTTAAAATAAAAAACTTTTGCTAGAAAATTACTTAGATCCCCCAAATATTAGATTTTTTTTTCTAACTCCCTAGAGCAGGGGTGCCCAACCTTTTGAAAAACGAGGGCCACTTAAGCAACTTGGTAACCAGTCATGGACCACAATGAGTGGAGCAGGGGGGTGACAGGTCACGGATATTCTATAGGCCCTCCGATTAGATCTTCCCAGATGGAAAGGGACAAATTCCCTTCCATTTTTTTTTTTTTTAATGCGGATCGGATTGGAGGTAGGCAGGCGTAAGCGGACAAAAATCTGTTTACATCTGCTGCTCTATAGAGGTGAATTGAGGGTCCAATTGGGTCGGCTCGATCGTGTAAAAATGGCTTAAGACTGCTTTCACACTGATGTGCTGCGGTTTAGGCATCACCGCAGGTTCTGTGTATTGTACATGTGTTTCTATCCTGCGGGTTAGCCAAACTTTGCCATAGACTCTGCCTGTGGCAAAAGCCGGCGCTGTACAGGAAGAGTCAGCTTATGGGGCTCTGCTCCGCAACTGCTTTCTTCCTCTACCGCCAGCTTCATTTACAGCACTAATGCTGTGGTATTGCTGGTCGGCGATCTGGGTTTGCCAACCCGCCATTCCAGAGAAGGAGGTCGCGGGCCACATTAGAGGGCTCCGTGGGCCACATGTGGCCCCCGGGCCACTGGTTGGCTACCCCTGCCCTAGAGAATACAACGGGGGTTGTTGCCATACTTTATGTCACACTGTATTTGTGCAGTAGACTTACAAGCACACTTTTTTGGAAAAAAAATAAATAAAAAAATAAGACAACAGTAAAGTTAGCCCAAGTTGTTTTTATATTGTGAAGATAATGTTACCCCGAGTAAATTGATACCCAACATGTCACGCTTCAAAATTGCACCCGCTCGTGCAATGGCGACAAACTTTTACCCTTAAAAAGCTCAATAGGTGATGTTTAAAAATGTCTATAGGTTACCAGTCTTGAGTTACAGAGGAGGTATAGGGCTAGAACATAGGTGTGCGCAGCCTATTGCATTAGGGTGTGCACCCCAGAGCTCAAACACACATTTGTGTTTGTATATATAGCAGTAGGACAATGGACAGTGTCAGTAGAACAGTGGATGATGTCAGTAGGGCAGAGATTGGTGTCAGCAGTTTATTTGTATTATTATTATTTTTTTTACTATTTTTTTTAAATAATTTTTTACTATTTTTTTTACAAACATTTAGGAGCCCCATTGGGGGGCTTTAGTGACATATTAGGGGGCTAAACAGACCCCTGATGGCTCACTCCTGAGACAGAGAAAGAGAGTGAGGACAGAGATTCCCTCATCCCTTTCTCTGCAGACAGGCAGCAGGGGGAATCTGCACAGCACAGGATGATTAGGGTGTGCCCAGGCACACCTGGCACACCCTGTGCGCACACCTATGGGCTAGAATTATTTCTCTCGCTCTAACGATCGTGGGGCGATACCTTACATGTGTGGTTTGAACATCGTTTTGATATGTGGGCGCTGCTCACGTGTGCGTTCACTTCGGAACGGGGGAATTAAAAAATGTTTTTCATTAATATTTATTTAACTTTTAATTTTTCATCTTCACATTGTCTTTTTTTTTTTTTTAATTGGGTCACTTTTGTTCCTATTACAAGGACTGTAAAAATCCCTTGTAATAGAAAAAAAAAGCATGACAGGACCTCTTAAATATGAGATCTTCAGATCTCATATTTACACAAAAATGCAATAAAAAAAATGTCACTTTAAAAAAAAAAAAAATCTCCTTTATGAGCTATTGGCGAAAGTGACGTTTGGCCCATTCCATGTTATGGAGCCGATCGGGGGCTATCTTCCCATCACTCGGCAGCCAGGCATCCACTGGAAAGGACCCAATCGTCTCTAGCGCTACCGGCCGGTCTGGTAAGCAGCGGAGACGACCAGAGCGCGGCAGGAGGGGAGTGGGCATCTCTCCCGCCACCGATAAAAGTGATATTGCGGTGAATCCACAGCAGAGACCACTTTTATCTCAAAGAGAAATGCACGCCATTCTTGAAAATACCGTGGTTATGACAGCTAGCTACCAACATACTAAAGCGGCAGTAAACCACTGCCCGTTTTTTTTTGTACCCTGCAAGGTAAAGGCATAATGTGCTAGTATGCATTACATACTAGTACATTATGTTAAACTTACCTTAAAACAAAGGGGGTTAATTAGGTTCAGGAAGGCAGTCTTTTCAATATATAACCAAAATCAAGAATATGGGGACCTCAAACTAACTGGAGGAAAGTTCAAAACTAATCTTAGAAAGGATTATTTTACTGAAAGGGTAGTTGATGATTATAATAAACTACCAACAGAGGTAGTGAGACAGTCAACAGTAAATGGCATCAAACATGCTTGGGATAAGCATAGAACTATAGTCAGACAACAAGGATAATAACAAACCCCCCCCCCCCCCCAAAAAAAAAAAAAAAATGGGCAGACTCGATGGACTACTCAGTCGTTTTCTGCTGTTACTTTTCTATGTTTCTATGAAGCCTGCCAGCGCTGTGCTGTCACCACTGCAGGCGCTTCCACCTTCACTCTGTCTACCTTCCGGGTTTACTGACTCCGGCTCTGTGACTGGCTGGAGCCACAATGACGTCACTCCAATGTGAGCCACTGTTTACGCACAGGACCCAGGGTGGCCGTTGCTTTAGAGCGTATTCGATGGTGATCTCAGCTGCATATACAGTAAATATCTCCTAAACGGTACATGTTTAGGAGATATTTCCACTACCTATAGGTAAGCCTTATTAAAGACTTATCTATAGGTAAAAGTCAGAGATGGGAGTTTTTCTCCCACTTTAAGAGAAATACAAAGGCTGCCACTGTGGGCCCCCCTCTAAAAATACCAGCTGCCTAAATGTTATACTGAGCCTCTGGCTTCAACACTCAGAGTCACTGACATGGAGCAAATATGCAGTTCAGGAAAGCTGTAGGAAAATTAAAAGTCCTTGTCTTGCTCAGGGTTATTGACTCAGAGTACAGTAAATGTCAGCATGACAGCAGGGCAACTAACATTTTCAGAAGAAGTCAAGAAATCAGGAATCAGAACCTCCCTTTGTTCTCTTGAGTGCTGTATTAATGGGCACATGTGAATAATGACTTATTTTTGTACAGGTTACACCCCTTTGTCACCAGCCAAGTTATGTTATTGCTGACTGATGATGGGTATCCAAAAACCAGTATAGGCTTGTGGTAGAAGTGTGCTGTCAGCTCAGGGCCGGCCCTACCATGGGACCCGATGGTACCATTGTACCAGGCAGCACTTTCAGGGGGGCAGAAAATTTCCTGCCCACACGCCATCCCATTCCGCCAGCTCCACTCTCCACTCCACTGTGGGGCTAATTGCCGCCCGACCACTCCTCCCGTTCCGCTCTCCGTTCCACTGTGGGGGTAATTGCATTAATAGAGCCATAACAGGTCCTTTTTATACTCCTATATACATGTATAGAGCCATGATAGGTCCACTTTAGTTATCATGATATAAAATAATGGATGTGGGGGCATTTTGGTGAACGTAATTTTTTTTGGGGGGGGCAGCATTTCATTCTTGGTACCAGGCAGCACAATGTCTTGGGCCGGCACTGTGTCAGCTGTATAGGTAGAATGATCACTGCAAGGTCCACCAATCAGCAGCCTGCAGGGATAAAGGACGTCATGCCCTTGTTAGTTATAAGTAACTGCAGCGATATTAAAATATATATTTAAATTTAGCATGTTTAGTGATGTGAAGGTTTAAGTTTACCAAAACTAAGATGTTGTAAGAAGTGGTTGTAAGACTTTGCATTCTCGAATTCCCAGGTAACACCCACACTCTTGTTACATAACATAATTTCATGCAGAACAAACGATAGCTAGTGTAACCATGTTAAGCTTAATAGTTTAAAGTTCAGTAAGACAAAAAGCAATACACTAAGTACAACAAACTTTAACAACCAACAGGAAGTCTTCCTTCACTTTCTTCTTTCACTGACCTAACAGCAGTAAATTGAATCCAATTGGTTGCGTATAAGTTTCTGCTCTTTGTACATCACCATTGTTCTTGCCATTTTAGCTCCTTTACCTCCCATAAAACTATTTTCTTGCTGGCTTTAGAAAATATGAATAAGGACAAGAAAGCATCTGTAAGCTTAAAAAGGGGTCATGATTACTTAAGAGAAGCACTTTAGATAGTGTAAGCATGTAGCCCGGTAAGCTCTTAAGGGGCAATAGTGTTGACAGGTCACATTTGGACTTAAGCTCCGTACACACGATCGGACCTTTGTCTGACCAAACTCACATCGCAATTCCGACGGAATTCCATCGGAGTAAAAGAGAACATGTTCTCTATCTAAACTCCGATGGAATTCATCAGAATTACTCCGATGGGGCATACACACGGTCGGAATTTCTGATGGAAAAAGTCCATCTGACTTTTTCCATCAGAAATTCTGATCGTGTGTACGGGGCTTTATAGTTCCAATACAACTAGGGAGCCTCACTTTGACCAAAACTGCACTAGAACAGGTGTAAAGACTACCTGAACCACTGAGCTAATAATGTAAACTAAGGCATCCTCTGTAATGATAGAGAGGGCCCAGTACTGTCAAATATCAGATAATTAAAAGTGCAGGAACAGATTCTAGGAAGATGAAGGATATAATATGATGAAGAAGATAATATGTTGAAAAAGATAGAAAGGGCAAGCAAGAGGTCAAATTAACTTTAACTTCACCAAGAGAAAAGACAGCCAAGGCAGGTTGGTATCCCAAAGTAAAGAAGGGAAGGCAACACAAAAACAAAAACAACAACTGGGAGTTGAATACATAGCAAAAAGTTAAAATGCGTAGGCAATTCAAAGGGGGAGATTCTAGGTAGCCCAAAAGGTAAGATAGGCAACCTAAAAGGGCAAGACTACTAGGTAGCCCAAAAGTATGATAGACAACTCAGAGGGAAAGACTACTAGTTGGCCTACAGTTAAGATAGAAATTCCAAAATGGAAGACTTCTAGGTAGCCCAAAGTTAAGATATACAACCCAAAGAGAAAAAATACTAGGTAGCCCAAATATAAGATAATCAACCCAAGGGGAAAGACTAATAGGTAGCCTAAAGGTAAAATAGGCAACCCAAGGGGGGAACTCTACTAAGAAGCCCAAAGTAAAGATAGGCAACCTAAAAGGGGAAGACTACTAGGTAGCCCAAAAGTATGATAGACAACTCAGAGGGAAAGACTACTAGTTGGCCTACAGTTAAGATAGAAATTCCAAAATGGAAGACTTCTAGGTAGCCCAAAGTTAAGATATACAACCCAAAGAGAAAAAATACTAGGTAGCCCAAATCTAAGATAATCAACCCAAGGGGAAAGACTAATAGGTAGCTTAAAGGTAAAATAGGCAACCCAAGGGGGGAACTCTACTAAGCAGGCCAAAGTAAAGATAGGCAACCCAATGGGAAGGTAGGTCATTCTAAGTGGTGTCTGAGAGGTAACCCGAAGGTAAGATGTAGAGTAAACATAATGGGGAGACAAATATGAATATGGACAAAGGCAACCTAAAGAAAAGATGGAGGCACAAATTGTAGAGGAATAGGCTACCACCTAAAAAATGGATGTGCAACTTAATAGACAAAACAAACAAGACACATAAGAAACTCAAAAAAGGAGGTGATGAGGCAGCCCATGGAAGTCAAACAAAAGCCAAAGATATAACTTACTATGTAGGGTCTTCTGGCTGTACGCAGCACCAAGGGTCTTGACTCTAATTGCGTTTGCACAATTGACGTCCTGAACTTTATGCCATCGGCTTTATGTTTGGCGTTCTCTCATTCTTTGTCTTCCACGCCCTTTTCTTCGCCAGCTCTCTCTGGTCGCTTGCGGCCTTCTATCTGTCTCTACAGAGTCGTAACCCTGAAAATTCTCCTGTTCTCTAAAATTCGCCTGCCTTGCCTTTGTCTATCATGTCATCTCTTTCTCTCTCCCTCGTGTTCCTCTCTGTGCTTGATTGTTTCTTGTCCTTATGCTGTATAAAAGCAGCTTTTTATCTGACAGCTGCTGAGAGCGGCCAATGGGATTTGCCAAGCAGCAGTGCAGCAGCCAATGACGAGGAGGGAAGGGAGGGCTGGAATGAGAGAATGGATAGTGTAAAGCTTCTGATATAGAAACTGACAACACACAGTGATATTATAAATATGGATAAGCTGTGTGTTGGTGTCAGACCAGGATCACATCACTGACCTGCCTGGAAACAGGGGGAGACTCATCCTTAACCCTTCCCTGCCTGCCTCAGACTGCACTGGGAAACAGTGACATCATTGGCTGCCAGCTGCAGACAGAGGAAGGGTGCAAGCTTTAGAGCTACGTGATCAGGACACAGTCTGCTTCATACTGCAGATGAAAACAACAATGCCTTAAAAGCCAAGATGTAAAGGGGCTATTGTGCGATCATTCAGCCTATATCTTTAATGAATAGTGTGGGCAGCCATGCAGTATGCTGCAAATGTGCAAAATTGTGCAGCCATTCAATATGGTGTCCTTCATACATTATAGTTACATATGCATAATTCTCGGCAACCTTAAATGAAGCTTGTAGTGAATAGTGTGTGCAACCATGCTGTATATATATATATATATATATGTGTGTACTGTGGGTGCAGCGTCAAGCCGCAACATACACTTCTAATGAATACTGCGCACAACCATGTTATTTCTATCGGTGCCCTATAATGTGTGCAGCCATGTAGTAATAACTCAGTCCTGTAACAGCCATGCAATAAGTGTAGAGTACTGGTTACTGTCTGTCCTGTCAATGCTGTGTGCAGCCATGCAATAAGTATAAGGAGTACATGTACCGTGCATACTGTGTACAGCAATACAGTAAAATATAAATGATATATTATTCTGTACAAAGATTAATGCATGTTTTTATTTTTATTCAATTTAAATTCAAATTGTGTTGTCAAACACTTTTAGGCTGTCGGTAGGGGGTGAGCTCTGCTGTATTATCAAACATCAGGAATGTGACCATCTAGACCAGTGGTTCTCAACCTGGGGGTCGGGACCCCCTCTGGGGTCAAATGATGATTTGCCAGGGGTCACCAAATCCTGGGCTGTTCCTGGCTCTCCCAGCATTTTTGCGGCCACCCAGCAGGGCTGTCCCTGGAGCCCACAGCCGCCCACTGAGCCTTTTTGCAGCCACCCATTCAGTTCACGGCATGGTTGGGGGGTGGAGACTAGAAATCAGCTGACTGCTGAGGAATGTGAAGTGGGAGGAGCTGGAGGAGACCCTATCTCCTGATTTCCACATAGGTGGCACTGCTATGAGACACCATAAAGTCGGAGACACAGTGAGTAACACTACCTGTGATTAGAGTTGCCATTCAAGTTGGCTGGTCAGAACTCCCCCCCAAGCATTTCCACTGATCCCGACTCCCCGCCAGCACTGCCACTCATCCCATCCCCCCCCCCCCCCACCAAGGAGTAAGAGAAGGAATAAAAATAGAGAATACATGGAAGGGAGAGGGAAAAAGGGGGAGGAACAAAGAAAAAGGGGAAGAAAGACGGCAAGAGAGAGGGATGAGGGGGGAAAAAATAAATTAGGATAGAGAGAGATGAAAGGGAAAATAAAGGAGAACAAACAGAGAGTGGTACATCCTAAAATGTGCCATAAGGGGGTTCAATACTGTACGAGTGGAAGGGATTTAGGGAGCGCAAATTGTCTTGTCTTGCCTTGGGCGCTGACAACCTACGCTACGAAAATAATTTGACTTTTAGGGGTCCCCACACCTTGGGAAATGTTATCAAGGGGTTACGGCACTAGAAGGTTGAGAACCACTGATCTAGACATCATGTGACATAACCAGTGTACCGAGACAAGGTCATCTAGAGCCCAGGGCAGACATGCCAAATTGCGCCCCCCCCCAAATGTATGAGCATTATGTGTTGGCGAAAATCCCCCCCCCCCCAAAAAAATAAAATCAAGCACTAATATGCATGCTGAATGAATGAATGAATGAAAAAACGTATATAGCGCGGCACATGCGAACTGAATCGCTTCTGGGCGCTTGATGTTTCGTGTCTCATGACATCAAAAGAGCAGAGTTTTGATCTGTCTTCTGAAAGTCAGGTGGTTTTCCTCCAACCGAATGCTGGTTGGTAAAGTGTTCCATAGTCTAGGACCCTGAAAAGCAAACCTTCTTTCTCCTTTGGACTTGTATTTGGTTTTTGGCACCTTGACCAGATTTTGGTCAGTGGATCGCAGAACGCGATTAGGATTGTGAGGTTCTATCTTGTCGCAAAGATATTGCGGCGCCTTCCCATGGATGCACTTATGTGTCAGGCAGAGTGCTTTAAATACAATTCTGTCTTTTACTGGCAGCCAGTGAAGGGTTCTCAGCGAAGGTGAGATTGATTCCCATGTCCTTTTCCCAGTCACCAGTCTGGCGGCCGTATTCTGTACGACTTGCAGACGAGCGATTTGGTACTTTGGGAGCCCGAGGTAAAGGGCGTTAGCATAGTCCAGTCTGGAATTCACGATTGTTCCCACCACGACTGCTACGTCTTCTTTGGGGATAAATGGAATAAGTCTGCGTAGTAGGCGCAACAAATGGTGCGATCCGCTGACTACTGACCCTATTTGTGCGTCCATTGTCATGAAGGTGTCAAAAATGACTCCTAGACTTTTGACTTTGGAGCTAGGGGTGATGATTTGGCCCAGAATGGGCGGCGGTGTCCAGGTTGTTGCCAGTTGACTCTTTCGGCTGGCGTGAAACATAAGAAGTTCTGTTTTGGAACTGTTGAGTTTAAGATAACTCTTAGTCATCCAGTTTTCTATCAAAGAGAGACATTTCTCTAAACTGGGATGATGATCCTTTTTGTTGCAGATGCGAAAATACAGTTGCGTATCGTCTGCATAAGAGTGATAGAGTAGTTCTTGGCTACTGATAATATCAAAGAGAGGGCGAAGATAGATGTTGAAAAGCACCGGCGACAGGGGGGATCCTTGGGGGACTCCACATGGCACCGTGCGTTTTTCCGACGTGAAAGATCCCAGTTTCACTGTTTGTGATCGGTTTTCAAGAAAGGAGGAAAACCATGGTAACCCCCTAAACATAAATTCCCCCTCCTCCCAGTACAAAGCCACTCCCTGCTGACTGAAATCCCTCCTCCCAATACAAATCTTTGCCCCCATCCCTTCCAACTCAAATCCTCTCTCTCCTCATATGTCCCCAGCACAAATCCCCCTCCTAACACAAATCCTCTACCCCTCAATTTCCCCTCCTAGCACAAATCCTTCCTCTCCCCAAATCCCCCATCCCAGCACATATCCCTCCCACAAAATTTCCACCACTAGCACAAATACTCTCCAATCATCCCTACTAGCACAAATCCCCCTCCCCCCAAAACAAATATATATTTCTCCTTTACCATATTACTTTTGTAGCACAAGCCCCCAAAATCCCCCCTCCTAGCTCTAATCCTTTACCCTCATCCCCCCCTTCCAACACAAATCCCCCAAATCACCAGTCCTAGCACACTTCCCTTATGCCGCGTACACACGATCATTTTTTCCGATGAAAAAAGTCAGATGGACTTTTTTCATTGGAAAAAGCGATCGTGTGTGGGCCCTATCAGACGTTTTTCCATCGGTGTAAAAAAATAGAACATGTTTTACATTTTTTGGATGAAAAAAAAAAACACGATAGGAAATTCCATCCCATCGGAGAAAAATCCATGCATGCTCAGAATCAAGTTGACGCATGCTCGGAAGCATTGAACTTAAATTTTCTCAGCTCGTAGTAGTGTTTTACGTCACCACGTTTTGGACGGTCAGAATTTAGTCTGATAGGGCCAGATTCACAGAAGAGATACGACGGCGTATCTCCTGATACACCGTCGTATCTCTTGTCGTATCTATGCGGCTGATTCATAGAATCAGTTCCGCATAGATAGCCCTAAGATCCGACAGGTGTAATTGACTTACACCGTCGGATCTTAGGATGCAATACTTCGGCCGCCGCTGGGTGGAGTTTGCGTCGTTTTCCAGCGTCGGGTATGCAAATGAGGTTTTACGGCGATCCACGAAGGTTTTCGCGTTCGTTACGTCGTCGCAAGTCTTTTTTTCCCGTCGCAAAGTTAGTCACGTTTTTTCATGCCTTATCTTTACACAGCCCATGTTAAAGTATGGCCGTCGTTCCCACGTCGAATTTGATATTTTTTTTTTTCGGCGTAAGTACGCTACGCACGTCGCGATTCACAAACACGTCGGGCCGCCGTAATTTTGCTCAAAGCACGTCGGGAAAATTGCGAACGGAGCATGCGCAGAACGTCCGGCGCGGGAGTGTGCCTAATTTAAATGGTACACGCCCCATTTGAATTGGGCAGGCTTGCGCCGGACGGCTTTGCGTTACTCCGCCGCAAGTTTACAGGTAAGTTCTTTGAGGATCAGGCACTTACGCTGAAAACTTGCGGCGGTGTAACGTAAAGACGATACGTTACGCCGCCAGAGTTTTTTGTGAATCTGGCCCATAGTGTGTAGGCAAGACTGATAAAAGTCAGCTTCATCGGAATTCCTAAGAAAAATTCCATCAGATTTTATTCCATCAGAAATCCGATCGTGTGTACACGGCATAAGTTTGCCCTCCTAGAACAATTCTTAACCCCTGCCGCCCCCTAAATTCCGTCCCCCCAATCTCCTTGTGGCCCCCCCCCCCCCAACTTACATGATACCACAGTGCCCAGGGCAGCTGTTCCTCCTGTCCACCCCTTGTCCAAGCCCTGCAACCATTGATCTGAGGATTGCAAACAATGTTGAGGTTTTTTTTGTGGTCTGTGTCCTTCCTCCTGAGATTCACCCTCTCTATTTGTTCTGATGATCGTTGTCGCTGAGAGAAAAAGTGATGGGAAATCCAAAATTTTACATTTGACAAGAAAGAAGAGATTTCCTCTCATTTCCTGTTGGGGACTGGGGCATGAAGGAAAGGGAAAACTCTCTAATGGGACACCTACAGCAAAATAAAACTGAGAGGGGGTTTAACCCTTTCCTAATCCATCCAAAACTCAACAAAAACATTTTGACTATTGATATACTTTAAAGGGGTTGTAAAAGTTTGTTTTTTATTTTCGAAATAGGTTCCTTTAAGCTAGTGCATTGTTGGTTCACTTACCTTTTTCTTCCACTTCCCTTCTAAATGTTTTTTTTCTTTGTCTGAATTCCTCACTTCCTGTTTCTCCTCAGTAAGCTTTCCACCATCATCCGAGCGGTGGAAAGTCATTTAGAACAGCTTACTGAACACCTCACTGAGGAGGAACAGGAAGTGAGAAATTCAGACAAAGAAAACATTTAGAAGGGAAATTTAAGGAAAAGGTAAGTGAACCAACAATGCACTAGCTTATAGGAACCTATTTAGAAAATAAAAAATTAACCTTTACAACCCCTTTAAAGATTTCAATATCCTAGTTGAATTTGACTGTCATGTATATTTGGATGAGACAACTTTTTTAGACACAATGGAAATCTGCAGATTCATTCTTATTGTTATTTGATAGCTAAAGAGTACCTGTCACCAAAAAAATACTGTACAGTGGAACTCGGAAACACTTGGAAATACTCGGAAACAGCTGTCCCCAAGTATTTCTGAGGCTCTCCCCACCTCTGGCCACATGCGATATTGCATGCAATAGAAGTCAACGCGGAACAAATTATCTTCGTTTCCATTGACTTCTATGGGGAAACTTGCTTTGATATGCAAGTGCTTTGGAATACAAGCTTTCTCCTGGAACGGATTATGCTTGTAATACAAGGTTCCACTCAGAGGTGTATTTAGGTTTTGTGCTGCCCTAGGCCTGACTAAACTCATGCGCCCCCTAATTTAAATATGACCCACTCCTTCCTGTTTAAGACACGCCCTATCATCTGTAAACCACACCCCTTCTACTTTAGGCTCCACCTTTTCCTGTTAGAGCTCCACCTCTTCCTCTCTGTACATTAGCGCACTCACGCACCATTCACTCCATACTTACATCAATCAATCCAGTTGCAGTTGGCTCCTGTCTAAATTGTTGCCCTTACCATGTGTATGTATGAATGCGAGTTAGGGAATTTAGATTGTAAGCTCCTTGAGGGCAGGGAGTGATGTGACCTCTGTACCCTCCCCGCACCTCTGTACCCTCCTCCTACCTCTGTACCCTTCCCTGTACCTCTGTACCCTCCCAGCACCTCTGTACCCTCCTCATACCTCTGTACCCTCCCTGTACCTCTGTACCCTCCCCGCACCTCTGTACCCTCCTCATACCTCTGTACCCTCCCTGCACCTCTGTACCCTCCCCATACCTCTGTACCCTCCCCGCACCTCTGTACCCTCCCCGTACCTCTGTACCCTCCCCGCACCTCTGTACCCTCCCCGTACCTCTGTACCCTCCCCGCACCTCTGTACCCTCCCCGCACCCTCCCCATACCTCTGTACCCTCCCCGCACCTCTGTACCCTCCACGTACCTCTGTACCCTCCCCGCACCTCTGTTTATGTCTGTACCCTCCCCGTAGCGCTGTACCCTCCCCGTACCTCTGTTTATCTCTGTACCCCCCCCCACACCTCTGTTTATGTCTGTACCCCTTCCTCTCGCACCTCTGTTTATCTCTGTACCCCCCCCCTGCACCTCTGTTCCCCTCTGATCCCACCACTCCCCCCCCCCCCCCCCACACACACACACACATCTGTGTTCCCCCTCTGGACCCCTCCCCCAATATCTGTTCTCTCTGTACCCCCCCCCACATATATGTACCCCCCCCCCACCTCTGTAACTTCCTCCCCCACGTCTCTGTTCCCCTCTGTACATATTGTAAATTACAATATAAACCTGACAGCAGAAAACGTTTTTTTATTTTTATTCAGGTTGGTTACTGAGTGTGCTGCCTGTTTTTCCCCTACCTGTGCAAATGCCGTGGTGGGATGATCACCAGCCTGAGGAGAGCATCGCTGCTGCCTGTCCTCACAAAAGATCCCGATGGTCCAGGAGCAAGAGGGCGGGAAAATCGCTCCAAGCCCAAACCTATATACAGCCTGGCTTCCATCTCATCCGCCCCAGCCGCTGCCATGTATCCTGCAGACACTTTAGGGCCGGCCGGGCACTTTGCGGGGGGCGGCACAGGCACCAAAGCCGTCCCCCGCATGAAAAAAAAAGACCCCCGATCCGTCCTTTTATTTAATCGGCTCCCGCGGCCGCCTTCTTGGCACTTGCGCTAGCAACATACATGGGGCGTACTAGGCCAGGGGGAGGGAGCAACTGACGCCCGCATTAAACAGCCGGTGATTGGCCAGACAGGGTGCATGTCATACCAGAGGCGGACATGACATGCACCCAGTCTGGCCAATCAACCTTCACCCAATCAACCTTCACCCAGTATAAAGTATAACTAAAGGAAAAATATTTTTTTAGTTTTGGATATATTGGGGAGGGATTTGAACGCATGTACATTTATATTGCTGTCTGTGCCCCCGTTAAGGAGATTCATCCTCTTTATTTGTCCTGTTTACCATTATCATTGAAAGTGAAAGTAAAAGAAAATCCCACATTTTGGGTTGTCCCCAAAAAAGTAATAGAGGGGAAATCTTCCAAAAATGACACTAGTTCTGTCGACCTAGGGGGCCTCCAAGAGATTCCCTTATTTAGCAGGGATTTCTTGCTTATAGTTCTACTTTAACAAGGAAAGGAAGGCCTAGTGCATTATCCTTGGTAAAAAGTTTTATTACAAAGCAAATGTAAGTGGAGTACTCACATTTGGAATCTGGAATAACATCACATCATTCCTCTCAGGCTGTGTACACACGGTCGGACAAAACCGATGAGAATGGACCGAGGTTTTAGTTTCATCGGTCCAAACCGACGGTGTGTATAGCCCATCGGTCTGTTTGCCTTCGGTCCAAAATTTTAAAACATGCTTCAAAATCGAACCGATGGACCGCTGACCGATCTATCCAAACTGATGGTTAGTACAGAAAAGCATCGGTTCAAAACCCGCGCATGCTCAGAATCAAGTCGACGCATGCTTAGAAGCATTGAACTTCGTTTTATTCAGCACGTCGTGTGTTTGACGTCACCGCGTTCTGACCCGATCGGTTACGCACATCAGACCATCCGGCCACTTCAGCAGTGAATCGATGGAAATGGCCCGTCGGACCATTCTCATCGGTTTGGAACGACCGTGTGTACGCGGCCCAAGAGGTCATAAAACAAAACCCATGTAAAAGTTACAGGAAATAAGGGAATGCTAAGATGAACGCGTTTCAAGGGTTTTTCCCTCTTCCTCAAAGCCTTATGGAGTCTGGTCTGCATGTTTATATTTATCTCATCATGCAACATATGTGGTGGAATTGCCCCATTTTGCGTCCATTCTGGGATAATGTTTTGAAAATATATAAAGCATTTGCCTAAAATGCAGTGCCCCAAACCCCCCAAATAGCATTATTATCAATGCTTCCAGAACCTATTTTAAGGGATAGGAAGGGGGTTTTATGTGTCTTTTTAGTGGCTGCCAGGGTGAAAATTCTGAAATATTGGAAATCCCAGCGTTTACCCTCCATAACAGAATGGATAAACTGCTCAGCGCAGTTACATGACCGACATTCTCATTTCCAGGACATATGGTTCCCCTGGATATCTTTTATGAATAACCCTAAGGCCTCGTACAGACGATCGAACATGTCAGATGAAAACGGTCCGCGTACCGTTTTCATTGGACATATCTGATGGGAGATTTCGGTACACACCATCAAACCGAAATCCCCGCGGACAGGCAGCGCGGTGACCTGGCGGTGACGTTGAGACGCCGCCACGTCCGCAAACCAGGAAGTAAAATG